>NC_089585.1:47123815-47303815 GCF_019320115.1 Miscanthus floridulus
CGGGTTGGTTCATCAGGAGTTCCGACAATGGTCGGGAGTTCCGACGTCTTGCGCTTTAACTAACTTGGAGAGTTCACTATGGTGGTCATACTGAACGTGTCTAGTATTCATACCGGACGTGTCTGGTATGGATGACTAGAGGCCAATGGCTAGTTTTTAAATGCCTTGAGAGTCGGGAGTTCCGACGGTCAGAAGTTTTGGCATGAGTCGAGAGTTCCGACACCTCACATACTTTAACTCAATTACATGGTTTTCAAATATGCTAAGGGTCGGGAGTTCCGGCATTCATCGAGAGTTCTGACGCCTCACATTTCACTATAACTTAGTTACCATTGGGGCAGTATAAGTCATACCGGATGCATACCGGACGTGTCTAGTATGGCAACGGCTATAAAACGACTAGTTTTTCCAAGGGGGCTATAAATACCCCCAAGCCTCCATCTTTGAAGGCTGCTGATTCTGCTGGTTGCTACACACATTTTTGAGCCTTGTCAACTCTCCCAAACCCTCTCTTAGTGAGTGTGTGATCCAAATTGCCAAATCAATTAGTGGGCTGAGAGAAATTCAAAAAGAGAGCAATCCAACCACTTGAGCACTTGTGCATATTGTCAATCTCATGATTTGCATTTGTTACTCTTAGACTCTTTGGTTCTAGACGGCTAGGCGTCGCCGGAGAGCACCCGAGAGATTGTGGTGTGCCTCGGAAAGTTTGTAACGGTCGATTTCGCCGCCTCAAAATCAACTAGTGGAAGGAGGAAAAGGAGTTGGAAAAGACTCTGGCTAGAGTGACCTTTGTGGTACCCTCTAGGGCTGACTTCACTGGGTCGCCCGTAGCCCCCTCAATGGAGAGTAGGACTCGAACGAGTCCAAACTTTGGTAAAACAAATATCATGTCTTAATTCGCATTTCATTTGATATTTGTGTTGCTCCAACTATTGTGTAGGTTATCTGTGTTTCTTGTCATCTCTAGTAGGTACCTGTAGTTTGGATTGAAGATAGAAATCAAAAGGAGCAAGTTTGGGGTTGTTCCACTGAAACCGTGTATACCGGACACGTCCGGTATAGCTACCGGACACGTCCGGTATTGATCACTGTGCCAGGCTGTTCTGCTGAACACGTGCATACTGGACACGTCCGATATTTCTTGCCTATGCTGAATATATTCATTCTCTGTTCTAACTTTGTGTTGCAGGGTTGTAGCTTCTAGATATATTCTTTATACCTTGTATACTCTGTGGCTAACTTGTGAGGGGTGGTACTACTCTTTATTTAGAGTACTAATCGTTTCCGTATTTAAAGGTGTTAATTTTTAGAAACGCCTATTCACCCCCCTCTAGGCGGCAGCCTAGGTCATTTCAATTGGTATCAGAGCGAGGTTCTCACCTAAAGCTTCACCGCCATGAGAAAATGATGTCGACGCCTATCGAGTTAGAGTCGGTGCTTCTCCAAAATGATGGTTCAAACTTTCTACCTTGGTCAATACATGTACTCAATGCTTTTAGAGATATTAGTCCTCTTGTTGAGCATATTATGGATGCAAGCATACCTTTTCCTATAGTTGATTGGAGCAACTACAAAAAATTGTCAAAAGAGGAAGAGATATGCGTGCAACTCAATGCTCAAGCTATCAATGTCATGTTGAGTACATTGAGTGCAGAGGTTCAAGATGAGACAATCTTCAATGAACAACCACCTCCGGAGAGTGCTCATCTCATTTGGACTAGACTTTCTAATTTATATGGAAAATCCAAATGTGATGATGCACTTGAGATCAAGTCAATGGAAATATGTCCATTGTGTCTTCATGCAGTGAAGAAGCCTCACAAGACCTCAAGAGCACCGAGCCAGAGCAAGAAGTGCAAGCAGCGCATGACTTGCTATCTGCTTGCACATACCGGATGTGTCTGGTATGACCAAGGCAGCAGACTAGCAAGCAGCTGTTTGCAACGATGCTCAAGCCTGGTGGCGACCAAGTGATGAGTCAACCTCAGTATCTTATGATACTCATCACTTGTGTCTCATGGCCAAGAAAAGCAAGAAAAAGAGTAACAAGAAAGATCAAGAAAAGGAGAAAGCACAAGTAGATGATCAAGATGAGAGTGATGTTGAAGTTGAAGACAACTACAACCTTGATCATCTCAACCGTAAAGACAAGTTCATCATCATGAAGATAGTTGAAAAGAATGATGAGCTTGAAGAAGAGATTGAGAAGCAAGAGCAATCACTTCAAAAGCAAGAATTGTTTCTCATCTCTAAGATGGAAGAACTAAAGGCTCTAAGTGAAAGGTATGAAAAATTATCAATTAAGCATACTTTAGTTACTAATTCCTCTTCTAGTGTTTCACAACTAGAGAAGGAAAACTTTGAGCTCAAGGCAAGGCTAGATGAACTATCAAGCAAGTATAATGTGCTACAAGCAAACTATGTTCATCTAAAGTGCTCTCATGATGAAGTAGTAGAATCAAGCATCATGCTCGAGGTGGCTCATGGGGTTGTGATCACATTGGTAAAATTTTCTCAACCTCTCACACATTCACTCACTAGTACACCATCTCAATTAAATATTTCTTGTACTAATGAATGTACTCCACAAGCAAGCCAATCTTCGATTGAGCTAAATCTCATAGAAAACATAGAGCTCAAAGAAGAGGTGGAAAGATTAAAGAAAGATGTGATTCGGTTGAAGGGTAAGGAGAAAGCACAACCTTCTCAAGATAACCGTGATAACATGGTGAAGAAGCTTGAGAAGGGTTCAAACCTTGCTTCCTCCAAAACCCAACAAAAGAATCACATCCTAAGCAAGGCCAACACAACCAAGAGCAAGAAATATGAAAAAGGTTATGCTATGGTTGTGGATTATATGGACATGAGTGGGCCATGTGTCCACATAAGAGTTGGGCCGACAAGTGTAAAGTGGCCAAACAAAAGGCCTCAAATAAGTTGGCCAACCAAAAGAAAAGTGATGGACAAAGCGCTTGTCTCATAAGCAAGAAATATGGGCATCGTACCAAGAAATGCCCAATGTACAAAGAGGCAAGAAAGGAAGCCCAAGTTGCAACAAGAAGATGCTATGGATGCAATGAGATGGGCCACAAGATTGATACATGTCCATACAAGCAAAACAAGCATAGAGCAAACAAAGGCCGCATATGCTATGCTTGTAGAAGAAAGGGGCATTTAAGCTATGAATGCCCAAATGGTAACACACCTAAGCCAAACATATTTGTTTATAATGATATGCTTAGGAAGACCACAAATGGAGTTAGTATTAGCAAGGTGATGTGTTCACCACAAACTAGTGCTAAAGCCATTTGGGTGCCTAAGCACGTGTTGACTAACTCAAAAGGACCCAACAAGAGTTGGGTACCAAAGTGTGCTTAGATTAATGATGTAGGTACTTGGTGATGAGATGAAGGTTTCAGGGTGGTTGAGAAAGCAAATTGATAATATTCACTCAATCTATCAACCAAATCTTATCATAATCTCTTATATGGTTGACCCCAAAGATAATTTAATGAATATATCATTTAATTTAGCTTCACCATTGGTAACAAGTACCTAAACCTTATAGGATAGCCACTTTATTTGTTTTGTGCTCAATGACTCATAAATAGGCATTTTTGTGAAAAATTGAAAGTGGCTAATTAGTTTTGATTGATATTTATTATGGTTGCCATATGGTGCTTTTAATAAGTTATCTAGTAGAGCAATTCATTTGTTGAGATACAGGTATACAATAAATAATAAAGCTAAACGAAGAATCACAAGTAGCGAATTATTTGTTTCTGTCCTGCACCTATCGGACGTGTCCGATATGGCCAGGGACAGAGAGAAAGTGTTTCTATTCTGTGTATTCCAAACGTGTCCTATATACCTACCGGATGTGTCCGATATACCTACCGGACGTGTCCGGTATTTCAGGAACCAGGACACTAATAGAATTACAACTGAGTCTTTGATCTATATTTTTTCATATATCCTCAAATTACTCACAAGCTTGTGATTTACCAAATCTAAGTGGATTATGAGCATCCCTTAAACTCAATTTTAAATATGGCAAAATTATTTGGTTTATGGTCAAAATGGAAAATTGGCTCCCAATTTCTTAATAGAATAAAAGTGCTTGTTGAAAGTCATTCAAATTACTTGAAGCACTTATTTAGGGGGAGCTAAGTCTCTATTTTGCACCATTGTGGACTAACAAATTTATCTAGCATTCTTTGTAGTCCTTTGGATGAAAAATTGATTTCGTATCTAGCATGATTATTTGACAATTAAGGTCAACATAAAGACTATCATGCTATATATCTTCTTAGTGGTATTCTTATGGTCTCAAGGCAAAGGTATGTATTTACATACATGCATTGTAAGTACATCTAAGGCCCTTTATATGTTAGAATGTGTATTTGTGTGACATAGGAGAGATGTTTTTCAAAACTCATTACTAGCTTGTGTAGGTGGTGTGAATTTGAAAACTATTTGAATCTTGGTCTTTGTGACCAAGCCTTGTCATGTGATAATTATTGCTCTCCTTGATTGTTTGATTGGCTAATTACACATGACATGGCTTTCTTAAGTCCACAATCTACTATGTCTCACAATCTCTCTCAAGTAACCAAAATCTATATATGTCAAATATTTGGAAAAGAGAAGTCATATTCATAGCATTTGGATAAGAAAAGTATTTACACCTTGTTTGGATCAAGAACATACATGTTTTTGGATCAAGAAATGATGGTGAAGGGGATTGGAATTAAGTGAATGAAATTTGGAAAAAGGACAGCCAACCCGCAAATACCGAACGTGTCTGGTATGCATACCGGTCGGTATGAGCGGGGTTATAAAACGGCCGGTACCCCTTCGGCCAAGTTAGGTTTTTCTTCTTCCTGCCAACCCAGCTGCCTCTCCTCGACCTTCATTGGTGATTTCAAGTTTTCACCGTGAAAAGGAAGAGAGGGAGATTGGATCAGAGGAGATTTGCATCAAGATCAAAGGCTCCAGGACTTGGATTTCCAATCATATCTTCATTCACTCTCTCAAGGTACCCTAATCCCGGACCTCATCCGATCTAAGCAGTTAGGGCATGATTTTGAAAACCCTTCGGTAGAGATGCTACATTATCTATCTAGAAGCTGTGCCTAGAGTTTGGATTGGATTGGTTGTAGATTGAGCGAAGGACCCTGGTTAGGGTTGCTATCCGCTCATACCCACGGTATGATACTGGACGTGTCTGGTATGGGACAGCAGAGCAGGCTTTGCTCCCTTGTTTCAATCTTCTCAGTGGTTGATTCATAGGATTAAGTTTAATTATCTATTGTGTTTTGTGAACCTTGTGACCTAGTTTGGTTGAGGTGATTGCAAAGCATAGGATAATTATTCTTATTTCTATATTTCGACTAAAATAAGCAATCGTTTGGGCGTGTATCTAAAATTCCTTGCATAACTTTGGATACAGGACAACAGCCATGAGCGGAAGACAGGAGCCTAGGTCCAAGCATAGGCATGATCTAGCTTTAGAGAAACACAAGAAGGCAAGACATGAAATGCATCCCAGATTTAGTCAGCAGGAGCAGGGCAGCAATAGGGGACTCTCCAGAGCTACTAGGGGTGCTCCATAATACAAAGAGGGAGACAATAGTTCTTCCTCTGACATAGATACAGAAGAGTATAGAGTGACCTAGTACCAGGAAGAGGAAAAGCACTGGTAGAGATTTAGATGGTGGCAGCTTAGATGATGAGCAAGAGATTGAGTAGGAGCAGGCAGTACCTCCAGCTCAGCACCAGCTAGGTTAGGGTATGCACTATAGTTTACTTGAGCCACATCCACTTAGTGTACCCTCTTATGTTGCTAGAGTTGATTATTGGGGGAAAGGCATGACCAGAAGGGCTAGAGATGAAAGAGGAATTGATCCAAGGGGCTTGTTGAGAATTCAGTTTGATCATCGATTTTAGATAGCCTTTCATATGGACTTCTACACCAGTGTGATCCTCACCAGGAACCCAGTGATTGCCAGGTCTTAGTGGATTGACTGGCAGTGCGTCAGAGATTTGCAGAAGGCCTCCATTGATCATGCTATTGCCATTTGTGAGCATACATGTGTTTATGAGATTATGGAGTTCCAGCATGACTGGAACACAGAGGTGGTAGCTCAGTTCTATGCCACCCTGTATGTTGAGGAGGATGAGAGGCGTATCACTGGATGCTTGAGGGCCAGTGGTATAGTGTTGATTATGATGCTTTTGCAGCTCTACTTGGCTTCTCAGATGATGATCTTTAGAAAGATAGGATCAACATAAAGCATGTGTTGCCTCCAGAGCAGCTTGCCTACATGTATCCACTAGGGGGTGAGAGAGGAGCAGGGGGGAAGGTTCTAGGTCTTCACCCTACTTGCAGATACCTAGATAGGATGTTCAGGAAGACCATTAATTACAAGGGTGGAGATAAGGGAAGCATTGCCGATTACTCCAGGAATCTGCTCCATAGGATGGCACCTGATGCACGACCTTTTAGCATCTTTGATTTCATATGGTGCGAGATCAGGAGTGTCGGCGAGAGGCCCCTCAAGGGCTATGGTTTTGCTCCCTACATCATGCACATGATTGAGCAGGTCATAGGGCATACCTCTGAGTATGACAAGGTACATAACACCCTAAAGATTATTGCAGACTTGCCTAAGGTTGGGGTACCTCCAGTAGGATCAGGAGGAGCAGCAGCAGCACCAGAGGCAGATGCACCTGTAGGTGGTACAGTAGCAGGATGAGCTTCCCCTCTACCACATGCTCCTTCACATTCTTCTTCACATCGCCGTAGTCCTCCTTCTCCTATTCGCAAGATGTTCAGTGCTATCTTTGGGATATGCAAGGACATACGGACCTGTCAGCAGAAGGAGAGGGAGGCTAGGAGGAAGGATACTTGGACTTTGAAGCAGATTGCTTCTAGACTTGAGCTTGATCCTCCTAGATCTCCACTATCAGATGAGGCAGCTAGTGAGCCTGAGACTAAGGAGCAGTAGTAGGGTAGGTACGATGTAGAGTTTGCTGAGTTCCTTCAGCGATAGCAGCAGCAGCAGGCTCTAGAGCACCCTAACACTTTACCACTATAGGCTCGAATGCCTACTCACTCTAAGCCACGTACCGGTGCTGCAGACGAGTATGCTTTAGACTGGTGGAGTGACTTCACGGATAGTTTCTATGACCCATCTGGTGTGGGTGGTTCTCGTCCAGCTAGTGCTACATGCTCAGATGATGAGGATGCTGGTAGAGATGAAGATGATGATAAGTGATCATAGCTGTCAGAGACAGCTTGCAGCCTCTTTGTCCTTAGTATGTCATTGTTGGACCTTTATGGTGATAGATGACAAAGGGGGAGAGAGACTGATTAAAGCTTCAGGATATTTGTCTCTTTTGGCTTATCTTTGCACCTGAAGATATATACTGTAGGCTGTAGTTTGTGAGCTTCATTGATGTATATCTTGAGTTTGAAATACATTGTATCATGTGAGAGATAAGACTTATGTTTTATCTTTGTACCTCTTGAGACATGATCTTTATTTATATATCAGTGGCTTGTGGACTTGAGAAAATTTGTAATGAGTGCTATGTGTGACATTACATGTGTTATATTTATTTTCATAAGGACTATGCATGCTAGAATGAAAATATTTGATGTGATGTCTTTATATTTATTCTTGTGTGATATATCTTGACATATGCATCACGGTTTTACTTTGTCACACATACATGCACTCCACAGATGCAATGATTTAGGGGGACTCTCCTATATGTTTTAGTATGTGCAATTAACATTTGAGGTCATTTCATGAATTCTAATCACAAGCACATATTAAGGAGGAGCCTCTCATAAATCATTGAACCCAAAAGTTTAAATGTTTATATTCTTTTGTAAGCTTTCATCAAGTTGTCATTAATCACCAAAAAGGGGGAGATTGAAAGTGCATCTAGCCCTTTAGTGGGTTTTGGATGGTTGAATGACAACGTGATTAAAGGTCTAACCTGTTTGCTAAGTGTAGACAGGTAATAAGTTATCTCACAGGTACTTAATGAAAGCCAAAATGATGCGTTGTTGTATAAAACAATCTAGTTCTAGCACAAGACAACAATGCAAATGGAATTCATGCAAAGGCTTATTTATTGTGGGATTTCCATGTTCTATGTGAAAGCAAGCTCGTAAGAATTAATTAATGAGACATGAGGGATTGCATATGGAGTGGTCTCATATTTGAAGCTTGCTAAATTGAAATGAAAAAGATAACAATACAAATGAATGGTTGATTCAACACAAGATGTGACTTGATGGCTTAAGATGGTGAAGATAGCAAGGAAAGGCTTTGAGGTACTAAGCAAGGGTGAAGGGCAAGCGATGGCTTGGCAGCCAAAGAACCTAGCTAGGGTGAAGAAGGAAGTACTTGCATTTAGTTGAGGTACTAATTAAGCTACGATGGTCATATTGATGTGGAGGATCAAATCTATATTGGACAAAGTGTTTGAAGTGACTTGATGCATTTGGAGTTATTCATATTTAATGAATGGAATTAAGTCATGTGCTCAAGATGGCTATGCTCAAGTGACAAGATCAATATCAACATGTTGGCACCCTTACTTGATGAAGATTGAAAGAGACGGCATTAATTCAAAAGAGGTCAACTCAAGCGGTATAAATTAGTTTTTTCTTTAATCTTGAGTTTAATAGGTATGCTGTACTATTAAGAGGGATGCATCATGTTGATAGATAATGTTTCATAAGTGCTTAAGCCAACTCATGTGAGTTTTGAGTATTTGAGAGACAAAAGAGCTAACTGATTTCTTACTGGTCTGGCAATACTGGACGTGTCCGGTATTCATACCGGACGTGTCCGGTATTTACCCAGCAATGGTAAAATTGTTGTTCTCAGGTTGGTTCATTGGGAGTTCCGACATAAGTCGAGAGTTCCGACGGTCGGGAGTTCCAGCAATGGTCGGAGTTCCGACATCTCGCGCTTTAACTAACTTGGAGAGTTCACTATGGTGGTCATACCGGACGTGTCCGGTATTCATACCGGGACGACCAGAGGCCAGCGGCTAGTTTTCAAATGCTTTGAGAGTCGGAGTTTCGACGGTCGGAACTTCTGGCATGAGTCGGGAGTTCCGACACCTCACATACTTTAACTCAGTTACATGGTTTTCAAATATGCTGAGGGTCAGGAGTTCCGACGTGAGTCGGGAGTTCCGATGGTTGGGAGTTCTGGCATTCATCGAGAGTTCCGATGCCTCACATTGTCACTGTAACTTAGTTACCGTTGGGGCAGTCTAAGTCATACCGGACGTGTCCGGTATGGCAACGACTAGTTTTTCTAAGGGGGCTATAAATACTCTCAAGCCTCCACCTTTGGAGGCCTGCTGATTCTGTTGGTTGCTACACACATTTTTGAGCCTTGTCAACTCTCCCAAACCCTCTCTTAGTGAGTGTGTGGTCTAAATTGCCAAATCAATTAGTGGGTTGAGAGAAATTCAAAAAGTGAGCAATCCAACCACTTGAGCACTTTTGCATATTGTCAATCTCGTGATCCGCATTTGTTACTCTTGGACTCTTCGGTCCTAGATGGCTAGGCGTTGCCTAGAGAGCACCCGAGAGATTGTGGTGTGCATTGGAAAGTTTGTAACGGTCGATTCTGCCGCCTCAGAATCAACTAGTGGAAGGTGAAAAAGGAGTTGGAAAAGACTCCGGCTAGAGTGATCTTCGTGGTACCCTCTAGGGCTAACCTTCACTAGGTCACCCGCAACCCCCTCAATAGAGAGTAGGACTCGAACGAGTCTGAACTTCGGTAAAACAAATATCGTGTCTCAATTTGTATTTCATTTGATATTTGTGTTGCTCCAACTATTGTGCAGGTTATCTATGTTTCTTGTCATCTCTAGTAGGTACCTATAGTTTGGATTGAAGATAGAAATCAAAAGGAGCAAGTTTGGGGTTGTTCCACTGAAATTGTGTATACCGGACACGTCCGGTATAGCTACCGGACACTCGGTATTGATCACTGTGACAGGCTGTTTTGCTAAACATGTGTATACCAGACACGTCCGGTATTTCCTGCCTGTGCTGAATATATTCATTCTCTATTCTAACTTTGTGTTGTAGGGTTGTAGCTTCTAGATATATTCTTTATACCTTGTATACTCTGTGGCTAGCTTGTGAGGGGTGGTACTACTCTTTATTTGGAGTTTTCATTTTAGAAACTCCCTTTACTAATCTGTTTTTGCATTTAAAGGTGTTAATTTTTAGAAACTGCCTATTCACCCCCCTCTAGGCGGCATCTTAGGTCCTTTCAGACAGTTCGAGCACTGAAGGAAGCTGGAGGCTTCACCAGCACCTTCAGTCGTCGAGCATTTGGTCATCCACGGTGGTGGAGACGCTATAGAGGAGGTGTCGACCACTCTAGCAACAGAGCCAAGCACTCTGGAAGGGGTGCCGAGCAGTCCTACAGTGGCACCGACCACTCTAGGACGGGTGCCAAACACTCCCATAGTGGAGCCAAGAGGTCGTATAGTGGTGTCGACCACTCCAATACTGGTGCCGAGCACTCCTATAGTGGCGTAAACCACTCTAGGAGTGGTGACGAGCGGTCTAGGAGTAATGCTGAGTACTACAACTAGGGTGCCGAGCACTCTAGGTTCTGTGCCGACCACTCCGGTGGAACAGGGGACTCCATCGACGCCGATCGAGTTCACCTCACCTCCAAGCGACATCATAGAGTTCATGGATGCTTTTCACGACGGTGAGGAGGTGCGGTTCCACAGGCTGGATGACATCGTCGGTGGCACAGGGTCCTTAGGCCTAGCGGGTCAGCTGCTCAATGAACTAGAGCTGCTTCTCGTCAGTGCAGAGGAACCACCCACGTTCACGCTGGCCGAGCGTGAAGCAAACTGGCGACGGGCGATGCTAGAGGAGATAAAGGCGATCGAGGAAAACGAGACTTGAGAGCTCATCGATCCACCTCTAGGATGTCGTCCGATCGGGCTGAAGTGGGTGTACAAGGTCAAGCGGAACGAGCGCGGTGCCATTGTCATGCACCGGTAGCGTGCATGGAGTCTATCCGACTGCTACTGGCTCCTGGCAACAGCGAAGGACTAGCGCGTCCATCACCTGGATGTAAAATCAGGCCTTCCTCAACGGTGAGCATGCAGAGACGGTCTTCGTCAGGAAACCTTCGGGTATCGCCATCAAGGGAGCGGAGCACAGGGTGCTCCTGACTGCGCAAGGCGCTCTATGGGCTATGACAGGCCCCGCGAGCGTGGAATGCTAAGATTGATGCTACGTTTGGCGAGCTTGGGTTCACGCGGTGCGCAACCGAGCACGCGCTCTACACGCGGCGACGGGGAAAGGAGGAGTTCAGTTGTCGGCGTGTATGTGGACGATTTGATCGTCACCGGCGTGCATGCGAAGGACATCGATAGCTTCAAGTGCGAGATGGCGGCTCATTTTCAAATGAGCGATCTCGGCGCACTCTCCTACTACCTTGGCATCGAGGTGAGACAGGGGAAGGAGGCGCTCATGCTCGATCAGAGCGCATACGCCTCAAAGCTATTGGAGCGAAGCAGGCATGGCTGAGTGCAAGCCGTGCGTGACTCCAATGGAGGAGCGGTTGAAGCTGACAAAGGCCAGTACCATGGCGAAGGTAGATGCAACACTCTACCGAAGCATCAGCGGTGGTCTACGCTACCTAGTCCATACGAGGCCAGATATTGCGTTCGCCGTGGGCTACGTCAGCCCCTTCGTGGAGGATCCCCGAGAGGATCACTGGGCTGCGGTGAAGCGGCTACTGCGCTACGTCAATAGGACGGTGGATCAGGGGATCGTCTTCCCCAAGACCGATGGAAGTAGGCTGCAGCTCAATGTGTTCAGCGATATAGACATGACGGGGATATCGACGGACGGCAGAGCACCTCTGGCATGCTCGTCTTTCTTAGGTCGACTCCAATCTCATGGTTGTCGTTGAAATAGAAGGTGGTGCGCGCTGTCCACGTGCAAGACAGAGTACGTGGCGGCGGCCAAAGCGGCGTGCCAAGCCGTGTGACTGCGCTGGCTGCTGGGCGAGCTGACCGGTGCGGAAGCTCACCCACCAGCACTGATGGTGGACAACCAGCCCTGCCATCGCCCTCGCGAAGAATCCAGTTCTCCACGACCAGAGCAAGCACATCGACATCAAGTTTCACTTCCTTAGAGACTGTGACGATGGAGGGCAGATCGTCATCGAGTTCGTCGAAACTGATCGGCACCTCGCGGACGTCCTCACCAAGCCGCTCGGCCGTCTTCGGTTTACGGAGCGGAAGAAGATGATCGGCATGGTGGAGGTTCTAGGGTTAGCAACAGGAATTAGGAGAAAAAATGTTAAGTAATCTGCTGTTCTCCTCTGAGCGCGCGTTAGGGGACAGACGTCAAAAGGGCTCCTCTGCCGCTGCACTGTAGCCGCGACCGGGGCAGACGCCGAAAGGCGTCCCCTGCCGCACTGTAGCCACAGTAGAGGCAGACGCCAAAGTCAGACCTGCTGTCACATCTAGTTACTATAGCAGTATGACAACCTGTGCATGTCTGTGTACTAGGATTAGACGGGTAGAGTTGTATATATATCTTCTCACTATAACTCAGTAAAGTTGAGCGAGTGTAGTTTTGCCATCTTTTTTATAGAGCTTTGATCAACGCTGATACTTGTGCTATGTGTACATTTTATTTTTCCTCTCTTCTTCTATCTCTAATCATAGCACGTGGTTGGTAGTGCTGATGAAGAGATCGGCTCACCCGTGTTGAAGATGGAGGACTAACATGTCAATCCCGACAATAATGAGGCAAAAGCGAGATTGCGAAAAGAATATGGATTGATTGATGAATGAAATCGCAGCGACCGAAAAAGGCTGCCAACATTCCCCAAGCTTATCTGGTTTCAGGACAGTCCTCCAGTAATAATCCCCGATAGAGCACTTGTGTCTGCATGCACCGCAAAAGGAAAAGGAGTCGTGCGCCACAAATTGTCCGACACGTTGATTTCAATGTCAACAGAGATCTGCTGTGCCTCACAACTTTAAACTGTGTACTAGCATGTCAGATCCGGACGTCCGGTGCTAAAGTTAGGGTACTAACATGCTTGCTCAATCACGAACTAGCTGATACTGACTGATTTGTTGTTTAAAAAAATATTATTTATTAATTAAAAAAATATAATTTATAAGTCAAATAAACAGGGACGTTAGCTTGCATTGGATAACCATGAGCTTGATAGGAGTAATTAAGCTAGGTGGCGCTATTTGCAATTGGTCACACGTACTGGACATAATTTCTAATGGGTGAAAGCCATGGACGTGACACATGAAACATGGTCTGTCATCACACCTTTTTCATCATGTGCATGGGGTTTGGATGCGCTAATAAGGCTGCACGGTGAAAGACCCGTTGTTGGTACGGCCCCCTGAATCATTTCATTTATAGCTTTGTTCTACCTTCTAAACTTTAGTCACTATCATATCAGATATTTGATATATGCATGGAAGTATTAAATATAGACTAATTACAAAACAAAATGCATAGATTGAGACTAATTTACGAGACGAATTTTTTAGTCTAATTAGTCCATGATTTGATAATATGTTGCTACAGTAAACATGTGCTAATGATGGATTAATTAGGCTTAATAATTTCGTCTTGCGGAACACTGACAACTTATATAATTTATTTTATTTTTAGTAGTCCGAACACCTCATGTGACAGCCCATATAACACATGACGTGACACCTCTTAAACTTTAGTTCCCAACATCAGACAGCCCAACACACTCGCTACGGTTTGGGTCCTTATATTAAATATGCTTTCATTTCATTTATATTGGATGGTCTGAAATGACCTTTCTTCATGCTTTCAATTGACATAGAATATAGTACCACTTGCTTGTCCTCCCTGATCCTCAGGTTTTATTATGCCAGCGCACTGTCTTTGCTACCTATCACATTCATTCACATTTGCCATATTATTCATTCCTATAATATCGTCTACGCTCATCATGTTGTGTCCTTCCTCTGTCCATAAAAACATGTAACTATAGGTTACGTGTTAGAAAAAGTAGATCACGTTTAACCAAATTTCTAGTGAATAGTATTTATATTTATGACTTCAAATCAATTTATTATGAAAATACATTCCTAATTAATCTAATGATATTTATTTAATATCATAAATATTGATATTTTTTATTTATAATTGGTCAAACTTAAGATACTAAAATATGACACTATGCTAGAATTACATATTTTCATAGACGGAGGGAGTACCAAAACATGAATGTGTTCCGTTTCTTACCGTGATGCCGTACCATTTCTAGTGGCTCAAACTGGTATGGCAGTGGCATTAATCGAACAAGCTTTGTAAAGTGGTGGCATTGCATCTAAATATTACATAAGAAATGCCAAATTTCGGGACTATAATTGGCAAAAATTCTCCCGCTAATGGCAGGTGCACTTGTGTATGTTACATGCACCTAGCAAAATATAAAATACGCGAAATCTTTGTGTTCTGTCCTGTCCATTTACTTTAGTGACCCTGACCCTACAGCTAGGCTCAGCACTGACGGTATTTGTTTGTCTTTGCAAGACAACCCTGCACCCTCTATTGTGGTCTCAACTCTCAATGCAAGCACCTTGAGTATTAGGATTGTGTTTATTATCCTAAGGCTGCAGTAACCAACCCCCCTATCAGGGGATTAGGATATTATTATTTTTTTGTGAAAAAAAATCTTCAAAAGACATGTTTATAAGCTTTGAAAGTTCTTGCTTGTACCTCTCATATATGTAGAGGAGGTGATGGTGTACATTAAACTTCATAAGCCCAAAATTCCAAGAAGAAACTTCACCTTGACATCAAAATATAAAGTTGCAAAAAAAACTCACAAAAAATACAAGCAAGCACATACAATACTTTATGAGCAAACTCAACTTTGTTCATAAACACACTGCTTTTGTCTTTTCCTTTGTTCTTTGCCAATTTCATATCTCAGGAAACTAAGGGTGCATTTGGTAGGGTTCTGGATTCTCGTAGAAACGTTTTGGTGATGAATCAGAATCACTTTGTGAAACCGTTTGACTGTTAGACTGGATTCCCGTCCACATAAAATTGCTTTTCTCATTAGAAAATATATAAATGCAAATATGCTTCAAAAAATGTTAGAACTTTTTTGTGGGTGCAGGAAAACTTAATACAACTCGTTTATTTTTTTGCACTTCAAAATAATTAATTAAAAATATAAAACATATAAGTGCAGAGGAGAGGCTGGGAACCGAATCGTGCGAAACTGGGTTCTGGCCGTTTCGCAAGCGTAGGCAAAAATCACGGAATGCTTCCAGCCGTTTCTCCTTAGAAACGAATAGGCAAAAAGCATTTGGCTCCGATTCTGGTGTTTCACGGAGAAACGGAATTGATCCGCATGTACAAACGCACCCTAAGTTGAATTCGTGCTTAAAATTATTTATATGGTTTTACATCACCACGTTGCGCCTTCAACACAAGGGTGCCTTTTTGAGATTTTTGAAAACTTATTATAAACTTGTTTTCTTCAATAGTTTTCAAGATTTCCCACAATCGGTGGATTTCCATAAGAAATATTAGCCGTGACATCAACATATCCTGTTTGTATTTAATTATTCCTGATACTATTTCTTATGAATTTAATAAGACTTAAAGATAGTCTGAATTAAACCCAAACCTAAATGATACATTCTTTCAGGAACAGAGATAGTAAGCATATATTCTTCTGTCAACAATTTTGTTGGATTGGCTATGAGATCGGGAAAACTACATTATAGTCACATTCAGAAGCATAATGATGTTCTAGGGAAAGTAGAATCACAAGCTTTTAAACCCATGCTCTTGGACTTTTCTCTCGCCCAGCTGACAGCAGGTGTATCCACTTGCTAGAATAGTAGAATCACATGAAGACTGCTAATAACAGCAGACGTGCATTATTACCATGCATGGCACACAATGGATGTATCACAATAAAAAGATTTCGCATGCACCAATACATATGTAGCTTCATATATAACAATATTTGCATAAGCAAGAGACGTCGTTCATTTGAAGTTAGGAAGACTAAATTAATGAAGTAAGTATTACACAATCAGCATCAATGAAGAAACAAGTAAATATATAGCATGCCAATATAGAGGGTGATGATTGATGAACATAATAAGAGAGAAAAGGATACTTTGCCATATGAAAAATTTGCCCTCTACATTGACATCTCTTAATCATATTTGTAATTATGAAGCATATCCTATGTCCATTGCTTTTTATTCCACTGGTTAAAATGAGCACGGGATGGAAAAACTACATTGTACTAGTCACATTCAGAAACACAAAGCTGTGTTCTAGTGGAGTAGAATCACAAGCTTTTAAACACCACCAACATCATCCCCGTTCACCCCACCCCCCCCCCCCCCCCCAAAAAAAAAAAAAAAAAAAAAAACACCACCAACATCCCCTTCCCGCGATGACTTCCCTCTTATTGGCTTTGCCCCCCAGTGGACGACGCATCAGGTTTAATTTATCCACTTGCTAGAATGACCCAAAAAAAAGGCAGGTGCATTTCTT
The DNA here is from genome assembly GCF_019320115.1 of Miscanthus floridulus. Taxonomy (NCBI): domain Eukaryota; kingdom Viridiplantae; phylum Streptophyta; class Magnoliopsida; order Poales; family Poaceae; genus Miscanthus; species Miscanthus floridulus. Next base: position 47,140,443 of record NC_089585.1, read on the forward strand.
TCCTTTCTTTATTTATTTATTTTAAAACTGACTCATGCCCATTGGTATATACTCCCAATCTTCCATGCCACTGACCACTGATGATATGCATGTACCAGAAATAATTTTTTATGCCATACTGTTGCCGATCAAAAAAAGAAATAAATATTCATGTAGATACATAAGTGATTATAACAATATTATCATATGAAAATTGCAAATACAGACGTTTGCAAATTGGCAGAGTAGAAGACTAAGCAGCAACAAATATGGACGAAATTAAACAAAAACTGCAATGCCATGAGCAAATATATAGTCGTTGAGCTAGGAGATGGTGAACAAAAGAAAGGAAATAAAAGATCGAGTAGAGAGAGGAGCGACGCATGCATGCATATATAGTTAGTTGCGGAGATATGATATGATATATACCTGAAGCGTGAAGGATCCTCCGCGTCGATGACCTTGGCCTTGCGCGCCACCGCTCCGGGTTGGGCGTGCAGGATGAGGTACTCCAGCTCGCCGACGTCGCCGTTGGCACCAATGTTCCGGCTGCCATACCCCAGCGGGTCCGGCGGCCCCGCCGCCTGCTTCGCCTGCGCGGGGCGCGCGAAGAACGCCGACGCGGCGGCGTCCAGTCGCGCGCACACCCGCGGCGGCACGCCGTGGTTGACGGCCTTGAAGAAGCCGCGCTCCGCGCACGCGCGCACCAGCCGGCGCGCCAGGTCGCCGCGCCCGGACGGCGCCGACATGTCCACCGTCGGGATAATGCCGAGCGGCAGCGAGTCCGGCGCCATCTCCCGGCCTGCCGCCGATGGCACTACCATGCTAGCTGCTGGATTAATATTGCGTGATATATATGGTTGCACCTGCCGCGTACTTGTGGCGCGCGCGTACGAGAGAGTTTTGGAATGGCAGTGAGAGGATGCCTGCGGCCAGTCGGGCCGTGGTGGTGGCCGTGGACGTACGGTGGGGGTGTGTGCGTGGATTTGGAGATGAAGATTCCGCTTGGAATGCTGACAGGTTGTTCTGGCATTGACGTGGTGTCCTGGCTCGATCGAGTTATACTAGTATTTGTTACGGCTGATCAAACGAAGCAGTTGGCCGCCGATCCCTCCCTTTCTCTGTCTGAATTGCAGGCCGCGATCTAATTTTATTACCTCGGCCTGTGTCTATGTACAGGTGGTGGGTACGGATCTTCTGTGGTGTCATTGTTTGATGAAGAGTCTGATGAGAACATTTCTGCCCCACCTGGTGTTTAGGGGAAGAAAATTCTCATACGTGATGCAGGTGCAGCATGATTTGGTTACCCTGCGATGACTTATCTCGTGAGGTCGTGATTGGCTGATCCAAACATTCTGCACAGATCCTCTCTGCATACGTGATGCAGAGAATTTTTTTTCCATGTTTAGTGGCGGGATGTGCATTTTTAACTAGCAGTAGTCATATCTATGATGCTCTAATAATTTTTATTATTGATCATGAATATTAGTAACTTATGTATATTTGGTCAAATCTAAGAAAACTTGTGACCACTTAGAAAGCGAGATGCGGATTTGTTTTCGAATGGTGGGAGTATATATTACGAAAAATATTATATCCATAAGAAATCTAGTAGTATCAGTCGTGATTCATGGGGTATTAATAGTCATTTTTTTAAAAATAATAATTTTAGACGATTAGAGGATTAATTAGAGGAAAGTAGCTAGCGCGCTAGATCGTCGTTATCACCAGTGTCATACGCCAACAACGTGTACACAGTAAAGTGTCGCACATAGGATCCGATGCTCCGGAGCGTGCAGAAGCGTTCCGTTCAGTACAGCTCGATGCATTGCCGTCCTGAATTAGTTTAGTCGTCTTTGTTTAGTTCTGACAGCAGCTGGTTCAGTTCATCGGCCATGTATGTATCGGCAGATGATGCCAATGCCCAAAACGGAAGACTCAGTTGTGTTCTCCGTTGGAGCATCTGGAAAGTGCACCGCCCAGAAAGAGAAATCCCGTCTTCTTGCATTGTCCGAGCTGTGCTGGCTGCTCGGCCGGCCCGGCCCTAGCATGCATCGACATTTCCATTTCATCACCTACCTACTACACACGGTTTTCAGTTTTTCTTAACTTATTCGTCGCCTTCTACTTACAAAATTGCATTCAATCGCGTTTTATTGACCGCGTATATAGATAGATCAGAGAGTATAATATAAGCCAAACCGCTAAGCAGGGTCCAAGGCCGTCTTTGGTTTTATAAGCTTTTACCACTACAACACGTATGGTGCTAGGTGTAACAAAGTAGTTTCAGTCGGCAACACATGCCGGCATATGTAGCTGTCGTGGCCATGATTCTAGTTCCATGCATGACAGCGTATGCATGCCTAAATATTTGTCTCGTGCAAATCCGTGCTCGATCTAAGGGCTTGTTTGAATTTCTACTTTAAACTTTACAAGCACTTTAGCTTAGTTTTAAAATCTAAACCTCTAATGTGAGGTGGGACTAAAGTTTAAAACTAACAGTAGACCATCCGTTTGGAGACTTTAGCTCTAAAGTTTAGAGGAGAGGAACCAAACAGGCCTCAAGTAGAGATGAGAATATATACCACAATATTAACTTTGCGTTAACCTCTAGTAGTGCTTATGAGCCAGTTTGATTAATACATTCTCTCCAACGCTGGCAGCTCGCGTAGAATACGCGCAATAATAACAAAACTTCTTGCCGATATTGATTCTGACTTTGAGTATCACAGTGCCTCGACTAGGCCAGACCGCCAGAGCAAGAACAAAGAACATAGAAACGATAGCTTTTGTCCTGCACTACTCAACATAATATAAAGATCGCATCGTTCTGTCCTAAGTTATCGAGTCTTAGGATCTCCCAGCTCTATAAATAATTAACTAACAGGAGATGAACATATAAGCTAATACAAAGAACATAGAAACGATATATAGGTTTTACCGTGCACTAATCAAACAGATCGCATCGTTCTATTCTCTGTATGTAGTTAATAATAGTTATTAGCTAAATTTTTTAATTATAAGTAGTTTTAGATTTTATAAATACATTGCTTTTACATAGATGCAGAAATACTTACAGTTTAGAATGAAGAGTACTAATTATTAGCTAGCTAGATAATTATTAGTAAGGGTTGTTTTGATCTACCTGCTAAGGAGGGTCGGAAAAGAGGCTTGTGGTCAAGTTGGCTTAGAGACCAAGCTCTCAAGTGGAGGAGGCCGGCAACCCTGCAATTGAGATTCTGCAGAGGAGCAGTGATATTTGAGCTCGCTTCAATGTAGATGTAGGTGACCGACAAGTTACCGAACCATGGGAATTATTGCAAAGGCCTTTTGTTTTGGCCACAGGCTAAGAATTAACCTCGTGTTACTTTTGTAGCAAAGGATTTTGACACAAGTTAACAGAATCGTAACGGCCTAAAAATCGTTATAATTTTTCACAAGCACCTTGAGCATAAAATACACCTAAAAATTTCTAAAATAAAAAATCATGCATGTTACTTGTGAACTTGTTGAGCATCATGTGCATTTTTAATTCAAATTAGAATTTGACTTGTGCTTAGACTAACCAAAACCGAACACTTTTTTTGTTTTGGTAGATCGTCCGTCATCCAGACCGCCCGTCGAAACCTCTCAAACTTAGAATTTTTTTGCCAACTCGTGCACTGGCGGAGTGTCCATCGTCACTGGCGGACTGTCCGTCGAATGCCTTGCACGGTCAGGCACTACCGGACCGTCCGCCACATGCGGCGGACTGTCCGTCAAGATCACAGCGACACCTGTAACATGCAAATGTTGTGCTGTCCATCCCACACCTCTTCAGGCCCCACTCGTCAGCACCCTCTCTCACACAGCAACACCAGCCCACCAGCACCCTCTCCCTCTCCCACCCTCATTCTCACATTTAGAAACCAGGAAACAGAGAAGGAGAGAAAGAGAGAAGAAAGGAGAAGAGAAGAAAGGAGAAGAGAAGAAGAGAAGGAGGAGGGAAGGAGGAGGAAGGCCACCACCACGCCCACCACTGCTGGAGATTGTCGCCGGCGGGCTCCCCCACGCCCTCACCTCGCCGGAGTTGGATAAGAAGCTCTTCCCCAAGCCATCTTCTTCCTCAAGCTCTCTTGGAGGCCCCAAGGTCGATCTCCCACCTCAAGCCTCCCCGAGCCGAGCTGCTGTAGTTGGAGACCGTCCATGACGTGGTGAGCATGCTCCAAGCCATCTCCCCCTCCATCCGGCCCCCTCCCAATCACCACTTCCATGGAGCTTCACCTCTCATCCATGGCCACCACCACCATGGATAGGATCGAGCTCCTCACACTAGATGCATGGCACAAACAAAACTTGGAGAAGCTTCCCTACATCCGTAGAAAGCCATAAAAACAAATCGCACTCGATTTGAAGTCCAGATGCCCCGGAAACCATCTCCTACAATTTGCGCTGCTGTTGTCCGTCATTTTGGCAGAGAGTCCGCTGATTTATAGCCAAACCCGAGAGCAGCCTTGATTTGGCGGATAGTCCGTCGTTCTTGGCGGAGTGTCTGGTAAATTATAGAGACAACACAGTCCAAACTTGTAAAATTCATAGAAAATTCATTTTAAATCCAAAAAATTATGAAACAAGTTTGTTGTGTTCCTTACAATATTCTCTATCATCTAAACATGATTTAGACACCAAAAAGTATATTTTAATTTTGACTTAAAATAATACATTTTAGTTTAATAAATAGACAATTTATTCTCTAGACATTTTTAGTTTAATAAATAGACAATTTATTCTCTAGGTGTCGAAAAATTATGAAATTGTTTTTGTTAGTCTTCTCTAGGCATGTGCCATCTAAGAAACTTGTTTGGTGCATCATCTCATTTGCATTCATGCACTTAAGCTTATCTTTTGTGTCTCACATATTATAATTTGGCGGAGTGTCCGCGGTCACCACTGGAGCGTTCGCCAAATTAAAGAGCTTGTCTCTTAGGAAACATGAGAACACCCAACTTCCAGCGGAGAGTCCGCGACATTCCACTGAATTATAAACCTAAGATATTGAGGAACCCGAGAGTCCCAAATTTTCACCGGAGTGTCCGTCAACTGGACCAGACCGTCCGATGGAGACTGTATACCAAAAATACCTAAGTCCTAAACCACCGGAACGTTCTTTGGAACCTTTCGCGGGTAACGAAGTTTCCGTCGCTATGACGGAGAGTCCGTCAACTTAGTTCAATAGCGCATAAACCCTATGCCACCTACACATAGTATATGTGATTAATCTCTAATCAGACCACATCAATACATATTATGTCATGTCATTTAATCTTGTGCATTATACTCATCAAGCATCATATTTAATTATTGCACCTTGAATTCACAAGAGTTGAACCACATGAGCCCCTCTCATCTTGCACTCTCATCTCTCTTGCACACTTCATATAATGGCATGCATACATAAGTATATTGTACATGTGCATACATATAGGTACGCGATATCGGAGAGACGTGAAGTCATGTTCCAAGCTATTGGGACATTACTCTTCCAACAGGCAGGCATCCCACTACTATGAACCCAATTTTGGATAATTATTACTTGTCTCATTATGAGTATGCATTTCATTTGAATATGATTAACAACTTAATATTGCTTTACGAATCTAGAACTACTCACTAAATAATTAGAGCCTTCACTTAACCAACGGGATGGGTGCTTTAATTGCTTATTTTCTTAGTTGCAATTAGAAGTCGAGTGTGATAAGGGAACTCACTCTCGCGTGTAGGAGCTTCACCGGGATAATTACTCACTTAAAATTTGTGAGGGCATTAACTTGATTCATAGTATTCGAATATGAGTAGGATAATTATAATCCTTTCGGCAGGTCTTTCCCTAGTCAAAAGAGAGTCAAAATCCTTTTTAAAACTTAATTTCTTTCCAAAATGATTTGCGAATGATTTTTCGAACAAAATGCTTGCGAAAAGGTTTTGTTTTATAAAATTTTGATCTCTTCTAGTTTCAAAAGTGTCGCTTTGAAAAGGTTTTGGGAAAACCAAATTTGTTTTGTGAAAGCTTTACCTTTCAAAAAGAAATAATTTTGAATCAATTTCAAAACTACTTTTGTTTACTTCAAACAAAAAGGGAGCAATGTTTTGTTTTGAAAATAGAAAACAAATATCAAAACCTTTTGATTTGAACTCGTTTCTAAAAATGCTTTGTTTTACCAGACAAAGGTTTTTCAAAAAGACTTTGGTTTCCAAAACCTACCTCAAAGGACCAACCCCAACTTGAAATATAATCATGATGATCAATTTGTCAATCTCTACTCTCGTGAGGGGTAAGGTCACTATGAGTGTGGGATCTTAAGTGACGTAGCTCGCAGAGCAATTAAGAACCGTTCATTGGGATAGCGAGTCTAAGTAACTACCCATACAGACCACATACTGGGTATGGGATTGGTAAGCTCAGTAACTAATTGTGACCGGTTTGTCTGTTGAACTGGCAAGAAGGTGGCGCCAATTAGATGGTGGTAGCATTAACCAGGAAGCAGTCGAACCTTTCATGGACATTCTAGCTGGATTAGGGAAAGGTTGGAGACGTGAGCCAACCCTTACCTAGGAACGGGAATGGTGGTTCATCCCATTCTCCGTGTGGGTACACTTGTACCCTCTGTGCAGAGTTTATTTGAAAGCCTGAAGTGAAGTCCTTCAGGACAGAACCAGTTGTTCTTACTTCTATACCCATTATAGTGATGATGATGACACATGATGAAGAGATGAATTATAATGTTGATCACCTTTATTATATTACTCATTACTACTTGTCATGAACTGATAATTGCTAATTAATTTAATTGTGAATCATGAGCATGTCATTCTTTTAATGAACCTTATGCTTTTATGCAAATGAACAAATGCCTATTAATCCCTCTTGCATCCACCAAAAATTTATATGTTGGAATTAAGTCCTACGAGTACGCAATGTACTCACGGTGCTACCGTTAAGTTGTTTTGCAGGTAAAGGACATTGGCGGCCATCTCACCCCGTCGTTGGTGGCAAAGTGGGTGAATGGCAGGAGCCGTCTAAGCTATGGTAGTGATGCCCATGGGCAAGGTGACTACCCATTACTAGTGAGTGTATATCATATTGTTGTTGTGTTTGGTAAGATAGTAGTTGGGTCTCACTACATATAATTGAGTTGAATCAATGTCTCCTCTAATGTTGTATAATCAATTTGTTGAATGTGACAATACTTGTAATATACGTTTTTCGCTAATTGTGTACTCCGATGATGAGATGAAACCTTGAGTTGTGGCGGCTATCATGGTATGATACTCAACTGGGATTCCTGGTATTGGAGATGTGGATTGCATCTCTAGGGGAGTCGCTGATGTTGGTTTGCTTAAATTGAGTTGGTCAAGTGGATGACACTCGATTTAGGTAAATTAACGTGGTGGGTCCCTACTGACGGGTATCAAAGCTCACGGTTGTCTGTCATACACTTTGGCCACGCGTTCAAGGAACAACTTAACATGGGAATACATGAGCATCGGAAGCTTAATTAAAAGATGAGGTCATAGGTAGTTAGATAGAAGGGAAAACTAAAATATGAAATATTTCATTAAATATCTTATGGGAATTATGACTTAGCTAATAGTTTCACTCTCTCCTTGTGCTTAATTAATTTTGTTAAGTTACTCTTTAACTCATCTCGTCTCTTGTGAATAATGGTTTCGTATAGAAAACATACCCCAACTCATAGCCCCTCTAACTTTGGTGTCTTATCTAATCTATACTCTGATGTTCATCTTGCATCTGAACTCTCTCTTGGTCACTGTTCTCTAAGACCATCTCTTTCCTTTACCCATAAGATGTGAAGAGGGTAGATAGTTGTTTAAACTTTAAGGACCTTGGCTTGGCGCTAACACAGAATTTCTCCATGGCCAGCTTAAATTGACGACATATGCCTTAGGAATGGGTCCGATAAAATCTAAGGTTAGGATCTTTTCACTAGGTTTTGAGAGTTGAAGTCAGTTAGAAACGAGTAAGAATGAGAGATACTAAAGAAATGTTTATAGCTTTATGTTTTATAAAATTTCAGATTCATGTTGTTTGACTTGGGATTGCATATGGGTGTTAGTAATCTGAGATTTTAGCATGCACTTTAAATGTTCATTGCCATGGCTTAATATATAAGCTCTTACATGCTTTGACTCACATACATTCATGTCTTGCTACCCATGCTAAACTTATTAATATGCTCGATCTCATATGCCATGCCATGCCATGCTTAAAAAATGACATGTTCTACTTCATATATATGCCTTGTTTTACTTATAGCACATAAATCATGTCTAGTCTTACTTTTGTATCGTATATTATATGTTGTTGCTGCTAGTTTAGGGTGTAAAAGTGAATAAATTTCTGTAAAACATTCAAGTGCTAGCTTGCTGAAATTTTGGGAAACCCATGTTCATATGCAATTGGTGTTTACACTTAAGTGATGTTTCATTGCTTATCAAGTCCTGCCATGAATCCCTTTATGAAAAGTAGTTGAGTGAGGATAACATGTAGCTGAACCGTGGTAGTTGTGCATCCATGTTGCATACATATGCACCTCATTGCATCTATTTTGTTCATGCATCACATATTGCATGTCTCTGGACTGCTAGGTTTTGCTTGTTTGTTGTGCAGAATTAAAATGTTGTGCTTTTTCACTTAGTTAGACCTTGAGTCATGCCTTGATGAAAACTAAAAAGTTGTATTATTTTTCTCAGGCTTTCCAAAATTCTAAAGAACATGATTTTTAGTGAACTATAACTCCTGCTACATATTTCTAAAGTTCATGTTAGAATTCTGTCCATGTTGGTACAGATCTGAAACATTGTGATGTTTGGCTTTGACAACTGTTGAATTAGCTCTGGGTGATAATAGCAAAGTTGTAGATAATTTCATAAGCTTTCCAAAAAGTTTGAGAACATCTTTGTTGCATTCTTAGAACTCTAGTTATGGTTGAAACAAGTATCAGTTGTGTTGCCGCCCAGAAAATGGCTATGTTTAGAATTTAAAATTAGTTAACTAGAATTGGCTTGTATGTTTGAAAATGTTAGCTCATGAATTTAGTGGTATTGACTTAATGCATCTAAGCTATCTTGCCAACTTGATGTCCATGTTAATGTTGATTAAATAGTAATCCAATAAAGTGATCATATAGGCATGATGCTTTAAAAATTATTTCCTGTGCATGTAGTTTGTAGAGCTTTGATTATGCTTGTTATGGTTTGATGCATCTGCATAAATCTAAAGAACCAGCATACATGTTGATCTTCCTAGCTTGCTGTCCTAACCTATCTAATGCATCCCTCTATGACATTGCTTGATCTTCCCCGGTTCATCTTGCGCTAGTTGGGATTATCTTTGTTGGTGTGCTCTATTGTGGTATTGTGATCGCCGACCTTGGTGCCGCGACAGAACCTGGAGTCCCCTGTGTGCTGCAGCCACATGGAGGTGCTGCTAGGTGCACGCTGGTATCAAGGAATATGTTACCGTGATCCATCATGGACCCACACTGATGAGCTATCCTAACTTGCATGACTCTTCCAAAATTTATCGGTGACCAATATATCTCCTTGTATGTCTTGGTCACATCCTCGCCATCTTTTTAAATCCTTGTTGCATTGCTCTTGTCAATAAGATATTTATAAATGGTGTGTTTTGCAATGGTACGCTCATCTGTCCTTTGAGCATGCAAGGGAACTGAGGCTCCACATGGATTGCAACCACGTGAGTAACTTATGGATGTCCCCGAGTATCAAGGGAATTGTCATGGCCATTGCAACACCTCATCGATGAACTTTCTTATTGAGATAAACCATTCCTTGATGTCTTCCCCGATCTTGCCCTTTTCCAAATCTTGAGGATGAGATTTCTCTAAGGGGGAAGACTTGTAATGACCCAAAAATCATTACAATTTTTACAAGCACCTTGAGCATAAACTGCACCTAAAAATTTCTAAAAGAAAAATCTTGCATGTTACTTGTGAACTTGTTGAGCATCATGTTCATTTTAATTCAAATTAGAATTTGACTTGTGCTTAGACTAACCAAAACCGAGCACTGTTTGTTTTGGCGGATCATCTGTCATCCCACCGGACCGTCCGTCAAGACCTCTCACAGACTTAGAATTTTTTTTGCCAACTCGTGCACTGGCGGAGTGTTCGTCGTCACTGGCGGACTGTCCGTCGAATCCCGTGCATGGTCAGGCACTACCAGACCGTCTACCACATGCGGCGGATTGTCCATCAAGATCGCAGCGACACCTGTAACATGCAAATGTTGTGCTATCCATCCCACACCTCTTTGGGCCCCACTCGTCAGCACCCTCTCTCACACACCAACACCAGCCCACCAGCACCCTCTCCCTCTCCCATCCTCATTCTCACATTCAGAAACCAGGAAACAGAGAAGGAGAGAAAGAGAGAAGAAAGGAGACGAGAAGAAGAGAAGGAGGAGGGAAGAAGGAGGAAGGCCACCACCGCGCCCACCACTGCTGGAGATCGTCGCTGGCGGGCTCCACCACGCCCTCACGTCGCCGGAGTTGGAGAAGAAGCTCTTCCCCAAGCCATCTTCTTCCCCAATCTCTCATGGAGGCCCCAAGGTCGATCTCCCACCTCAGGCCTCCCCAAGCCGAGCTGCTGCAGTTGGAGACCCTCCATGACGTGGTGAGCATGCTCCAAGCCATCCCCCCTCCCAATCACCACCTCCATGGATTTTCACCTCTCATCCATGGCTACCAACACCATGGATAGGGTCGAGCTCCCCACACTAGATGCATGGCATAAACAACACTTAAAGAAGCTTTCCTACATCCCTAAAAAGCCATAGAAACAAGCCGCACTCGATTTGTAGTCCGGATGCCCCAGAAACCATCTCCAACAATTTGCGCTGCTACTGTTCATCATTTTGACGGAGAGTCCGCTGATTTATATCAAAACCCGAGAGCAGCCTTGATTTGGTGGATAGTCCGTCGTTCTTGGTGCAGTGTCCGGTAAATTATAGACAACATAGTCCAAACTTGTAAAATTCATAGAAAAATTATTTTAAATCCAAAAATTGTGAACCAAGTTTTGTTGTGTTCCTTACAATATTCTCTATCATCTAAACATGATTTTGACACCAAAAAGTATATATTAATTTTGACTGAAAATAATGCATTTTTAGTTTAATAAATAGACAACTTATTCTCTAGGTGTCCAAAAATTATGAAACTTGTTTTATTAGCCTTCTCTAAGCATGTGCCATCTAAGAAACTTGGTTTGTGTATCATCTCATTGCATTCATGCACTTAAGCTTATCTTTTGCGTCTCACATATTATAACTTGGCGGAGTGTCCGCGGTCACCACCGGAGCGTCCGCCGAATTAAAGAGCTTGTCTCTTAGGAAACATGAGAGAACACCCAACTTCCAGCGGAGAGTCCGCGACATTCCGCTGAATTATAAACCTAAGATATTGAGGAACCCGAGAGTCCCCAATTTTCACCTGAGTGTCCGTTAACTGGACCAGACCGTCCGATGGAGACTGTATACCGAAAATACCTAAGTCCTAAACCACCAGAACGTTCTTTGGAACCTTCCGCGGGTAACGGAGTTTCCGTCGCTACGACGGAGAGTCCGTCAACCTAGTTCAACAGCGCATAAACCCTATGCCACCTGCACATAGTATATGTGATTAATCTCTAATCAGACCACATCAATGCATATTATGTCATGTCATTTAATCTTGTGCATTATACTCATCAAGCATCATATTTAATTATTGCACCTTGAATTCACAAGAGTTGAACCACATGAGCCCCTCTCATCTTGCACTCTCATCTCTCTTGCACACTTCATATAATGGCATGCATACATAAGTATATTGTACATGTGCATACATATAGGTACGCGATATCGGAGAGACGTCAAGTCATGTTCAAAGCTATTGGGACATTACTCTTCCAACAGGCAGGCACCCCACTACTATGAATCCTATTTTGGATAATTATTACTTGTCTCATTATGAGTATGCACTTCATTTGAATATGATTAACAACTTAATATTGCTTCACTAATCTAGAACTACTCACTAAATAATTAGAGCCTTCACTTAACCAACGGGATGGGAGCTTTAATTGCTTAGTTTCAAAAGTGTCGCTTTGAAAAGTTTTTGGGAAAACCAAATTTGTTTTGTGAAAGCTTTACCTTTCAAAAAGAGAAATGATTTCAAATCAATTTAGAAACTAGTTTTGTTGACTTCAAACATAAAAAGGGTGCAATGTTTTGTTTTGAAAATGGAAAACAAGTATCAAAAGCGGGGGGGGGGGGGGTTGGCGGGGCGGGGCGGGGGAGTTGAGAGAGAAAGATGAGCGTTTCTGACCGACCCCTCTCAGGTGGCGTGGACCCACTGCCCCTCGCGACGAGCCTCGTGTGTTTGGCGGAAGGGACCTCGGGAATGGAGAGCAATATTGAGCAGGTGGGATCGATGGCGTGTGAAGAATGGACTTGACCCGCCAGTCATCCGCTCGCGCTGGAGATGGACAACGGTGGGCAGGCGGAAGGTATGAGATGATTTTTCCGACGATTGCCGAGAGCAGTCGTCGGCGAGCGAAGGCGCGTGGGTTCGGCATCCCAATCAACGTCAATTCACATCAGTTCGAGTACTCGGTGAGGACAAACTCCTGTCCATTCGAAGAAATTGCAGTAGATTCAATTAAAATCAAACAAATCCCGTTATTACTCAGATGGGCAAGTCGCGCTGGTGCTCAGGAGAGGAACTTGGAGGTAGGAGGAGGAAGATGACCCGTGTTTGAATCAAGTAAAGCGGGACCAACACGTCAGCGACCGTGGTTCTGCATACCACCCAAGGTGCGCATTGTACCCGGCAACCTAGGGCCTAGGACCAGGGGTTGGGACACGCGGCATCGATTGCATGAGTGGTGAGTGGGAGGTTAGGGGTGACCCCATGTCAGGGCACTCTCCATCAACCCCTGTATTTCCCCAATCAGAACAGAGCACAAGCGAGAGAGGTGAATATGGGAGAAGTGGCGAAGACGGCAACTATGGTGGATTTGGTGGAGACGGTGGCGTGGGCAGAGGTAGTGGTGAGGGCGGATACGGTAGAGGTGCTCATGATGGTGGAGCTGGGCGAGCAGGTATGGGAGGAGGAAGAGATGGTAGAGGGAGTGGTGGCCGTGGCATGGTGTGAGATAGATGGGCTAATCAAGTCATGGAAGACAAGCAAGATACAGCTGAAGAAGTTCCTCAGGTCCCTGCTAAGGCTGATGAGCAGAAGAATCAAGCTGATGAGATGAAAGATGATGGGGGTGATCAGCAGATGGCAGAAAATGAAGCCCCCAGAAGGATGAATAGTACAACAAGATGCCAATGAAATCAAGCAGACAATGCAGCTACTATGCAAGGTGATGTTATTCCTGAACCACCAAGTGCAGGCTAAGGAGAGTGTGAGGGGTCTCTCCAGTGGGATCAGGGTTGGTGAGAATGACAACTAGCCTCCCCCCCAAAAGCTCAAAGGTGATTCTTCAAAAGCAAAGAAACAACTTGAGTTTACAGATACTTCTCTGCAAAAACATGGTGGACAACAAAGTGGAAAATAGACCAATGCTATTTGTGTTTCTGCTCCTCCAAAAATCATGAGTAAGCCAGATGCAGGTAGAAAGGAAGTGATTATGGGGCTAAAAATAACTGAACCTGTGGAAAACTGCAATGATAAAGTACACATACCTGACTCTTTTGATGACTCTGATACTGAAAGTGATACCCTTAGCGAGAAAATCAGGAGACTTGAAGGTTATGGGGATCTGGGATGTAACACCCTAAAACTTTGCTACTTTGTAAATGTAGTTAAATTGATTTAATTTTGAATTTTTGTGCACATGGAATATAGGAAAAAGAATATTTTTTCATTTTATTAAAATTCACCATAGGAGTAGCAACATGGATGTGCATACATGCTGGTGCATTTGATTTATTTGGTTGAGTGGTTTTGATTAAAATTCAAAATTGTTTGAATTGCTTCTAGAAATAAATTAAAATTGGCTTTCGAAGTAAAAGAAAAGAAAGAAAAAGAAAATTAGAAAATAAAAGAACTTAAAAAGGTGTAAAATTTATTTTTGGAAGCATACGAAAATTGCCCAATTTATTTGAGTTGAAAAGTATATTTGAAACCATATTCGAATTTGATTTGGTTTACATTTGAATTTGGTTTTGAAAACAAAATAGAAAAGGAATTCTTTATTTTTCCTCTCCTTACATGGTTTTGGCCCGTTCAGCCTTAGTTTCTCCCACGAAGCCCAGTAGCGCCGCGTCCCCCACTCCCGCTCCCAGCGTCCCAGCTCACCAAAGGAAAGCCTAGCTCGGCCTCTCCCTCTCCCCTCTGTTCCCGCAGGGCCAGTGCGTGCTCGCCCTTTGTCCCAACTCTGGCCCAAGTCACACCAGCTAGCAGGCCGCGCCGCACCGCACCTCCTCTTCCCTTGTGCGCAGTCGCAGTCACCACGGGCCCATGCGTCAGCCACGTCTCCTACCTCGCGTCGTGCCCGGCTCCAACTCTTCCAAGCAAACCACGCCGCTGAGAGTCCATCGCCGCCCTGTCCTCACCGTTTGCCGTGTTCTCCATGCCACCCGCCCCCTTAAATAGTAGCCGAGCTCACGCCGCTCCGTTCCCAACCCTTATCGCAAGTTGTCGCCTCGCCTCAAGCCACGCCGCCGCCGTGGAACCCTAGCGCCACCGTCGCCATCTACTCCGCCGTGTCCCGTGCCCTTTCCATGCCTCACCATCGACGATAACCTCCTAGGTGAGTTCGTCGTGCTCCGCTCTCTCTCCAGTGCCTTCCGCATGTCGTAACATGGCCCGTAGGCGCTTTCCCCTGCACGCTGGCGAGCTCCTTGCCGCCATTGATGGCCGCCGCCGTCTGGAGTTCTGTTCTAGCCGGCCGTGTGCTCTCTCTCTCCCTTCTGTTTTCGGCCATCCAAAGTAGATCCAACGGTCAGGGTTAAGCGGTACCCCTTTGGTGGTAATTTTGTTAAAGAGCCCCTTTGTTTGTGCTAAATCAACCCGCCGTCCCTTTACTTTTGTTAAAGAGACCCTTGGCTTCTGAAAAATTGAACCTGTAGTCCTCGGCTAGATTTAAAATCAGATTTTATTTATTTTAAATTCAAAAATCAAGTTTCATCTATTTACAAAATTACCACTATCTTCATTTGGCCATATCTTCTCCGTTTTAACTCCGATTTGACCCGATCAACTTGCGTTAGGTTCGTAATTCCATAATCTATATGTTCATACTTCTATTAGATATATTTTAAACATTTAAATTCGAGGTTAGATTTAATCTATTATTTTATTAAAGGAAATCTTGTTTAATTCATATCTTCTACGTTTTAGCTCTATTTTGACCTATTCAAGTTGGGACTAGATTCATTTCAACGAAATCTATGCGTTGGTAACAATGTTTATCATGTCACTATTTCTAGAATTTCATGGTTTAAACTTTAATTTGAATAATAATTATGCAACTGGATTTTATAAATAAAATATGATTAGTTTTACTTTAGTTTTATAATTCAAATCTAAATTTGACTTAATTTAATTTATATAAGCTTTTATATAGTTAAAACACATGAAGCATATAGTTTAATATTTTCTCTTATGAGTAGATCTTTCGGTAGCCTGTTTCTTTCAAACCATAGCTCCGATTTGCGTGTCTCTCGCAGCTGACTGTGTGTTCGTAGCGATGCAGTAGAATCATGTTTCAAACTCTTTTATTTATTTTTCTATGATTGATGTATTGTTCTAATGTAGATGTAATTATATGCTCTGCATGTATGTGTATGGATGTTTGTGTGGTGTTCTATGATTACGTCCCGTCGGTGAGATATACGTGGTGATCAAGAAGAAGAAGAAGGACGTTGAAGATTAAAGCGTACCGAAGGATCGATGTTTTAAGGCAAGTAATACATGGGGTCTTCCTTGTTGTCCTATACACCTTTAATCATTTAATTCATACTGCATGTGTCTACCTTGACTGCCACTAAGGATTTCCTAGTACTTTATACCTTGTGCCTTGATACCTTTAGGTTATTGCATTGGGTAGTATGATGCTAGTGGCCAACTACAACCATGCTCCTGTAACTTGACTAATGGAATATGCAGTAAACATTAAAATATGCTTTTTAGCAACATGGAACAAGGGGGCTAGAGCATTGGGCTATTTTTATGATGCTCTAGATTCCTCTCACTAAGGACTTATCTATAAGTGATCATCTGGACTTATAGTACAGCTGTGAGGGCTACATGGCTCTGGATTTAGCTCAGTATGAGGACCTTTTCTAGCTTGTTAGAGGTTATCTTTATTGGTGTAAGAATGGCTTGATAAATCAGGTATAGTGTGACCTCTGTCCCCTTGTGTATAGGTTGCACGTCATTGTGCCATCGGAAAGGGGGGCTCTACATCTGTTTACCGAGTGAATCTAATGGCCCTAACTTGTTAGACAAACCTTTAAAAGGCTTTATAGTGAACCCTGTCGACCTTCCTTGCAAGTGGGTCAAGAGATTAGCTATCTCGGGTGAAAGGGTAAATCACGACTTACAATGAAATTGTACAACCTCTGCAGATTGTAAAATCGGTATATCAGCCATGCTCATGGTCACGAGCGGCCTTGGAATCCTTACGGAATAGATGATAATACTGATGATGAAGATGCTCACTAATGATTATTGTTTTTGTTATTCATTATTTATGTTTACCTGATCATGTGTTTATGGGCTTACGATAACTTTGTTGCCACCCTATTGCTATAATCATGACTCAATAAAAGCTAATCGCAGTTAAATCAGTATCAGCCTTTTGAGCCTCATGAACCCCATGATATATTTATTGAGTACGACATGTACTTACACTTGCTTTATTTTTCAATTATTTAGATAAAAACCTCAGATGGGTACCATATTGCTAGGGTTTGGAGGAATTAGGCTTGCGATTAACCAGTTAGTTGTCCCTGTGGAATTGGAGTCTTCACCTAAAGATTAGAGTTGTCTTTCCGCTGTTTGCTATCTAAGGTTATATCCTTTATACTAAGTATGTTATATATTGAGCATTGTCTTTTGATATTACCCTTATTTGTAGTTATATGTGAGATTTGACTTCCTAGGCTCATATATGGTGCGTATCTAGTTTTGTTCTTAAAACTGGATGATACAAAGTGGTATCAGAGCAATGTTGACTGTAGGACATAAGTCTAGTAGAAATTGGTCATTTTAAGGTCAAGAAGTTGCTACAAAAACCCTTTCTCTTTGAACCTTGATATTTTCTTCTCTACTATATCTCTACCCTTGTTATTCATCTCTACCTTGGTGCTTATTTTGAAGTTTTTGTTCTCATCTTCACTCCTTGATTTGATATGCTTTTAGAACTGTCCCTCATCACCTTCTTGCGTAATCTGAAGACGAGTCTTAGGATTGTTACCCTTAGTACAATGAAGATGATAGTATCGCAAGTTGAGTCAATGATTCAGTTGTGCACCTTTATTGCTTTGTTGAATTGTCATTATGCTTATGCTTGTTTTGGACCTTTGTAATGACTACAATGATCTTGTTGGGGTTTGCCCATAATTTCATTTAGTTTGTAGGTCTAAGGTATAAGGATCAGTGCAATAAATAGTTGGGTTATGGTTTTCTTCTGATTTCCCTATCCTGCCTTTTTAGAGCAATATGCCTTTATCAACTTATATCTCTAATCTTGGATCACCTAAAATCATGGAAAAATTCTGGATAATAGTACACTTCCATATATTTCTCTAACCACAAGAATCACCCTAATAGCTATTTTTGTTATGGAGTTATGAAAATCACAAGACGGTACACATGTGATGTTTAAAAGCTAGAGTAGTTTCTATTGTGCACTATTTTTGACTACTGAACTGTAGAATTTGGAAAAGTGTTCTATAAGGAAGTTGTGGAGAATTTGATAAGCTTTCCAACAACATAAACTGTAGCTCTATTGGATTAATAGAATAAGAGTTACATCTATTTTACTGTGTTGTTGTTTTCTACTCACGAGGAATTTCAGATTTCTTATCCTTGCCCATACACGAGAGTATCATTAGGATGTCAGAACTGTCTTGATACTAGTTAGCTCATCTAGAAGAAGGTGCAAGCTATCCTTCTTGTGTCCCCTAGTTTATCTTTTCTTAAGGGGGCAGCCAAAGTGAAGGTGGTTTTGAAGATTCTAGCTCTCACTAGGAAGGAATCCTGCCAATTCTAATCCATCACCATCCAATTCCCCATCGATAGAGCAAGCTTTGATGATGCAGACTATATTATTACAGATTATTGCTCAAAGAGTTTTGAACAACCCACATCAAGCGTCACCTATTGACAAGCGTGGTGAATTTATGAAGGGACATCCACCGACATTCTCTCATACAAGCGAACCGCTAGAAGCTAATGACTGGCTTAGAGCTGTGGAGCGACAATTAGACATAGCTCGGTGAGATGACCATGAGAAGGTGTTTTTGTGTCCGGCCAACTCTAGGGCACAGCACAAGACTGGTGGGAGTGTTACTAGTATGGACATCCCAACAATACTCAGTTCTATCACTTGGCAGGAATTCAAGGAGAGTTTTAGGTCCTACCATATTCCGTTAGGTGTGGTAGAACTTAAGCAAGATGAGTTTCTCAACTTGAAGCAAGGATCTATGTCATTGTGTGAGTATTGTAACTGGTTCACTCAATTGTCACGCTATGCTCCAAAAGATGTGGATAGTGATGCTATGAAGAAAAAATGCTTTTTGAAAGGACTGAATGATGGTTTGCAACTACAGCTGATGACCGTGGTGTATGCCGACTATCAAACATTGGTGGACAGAGTAGTTGTAATTGAGAACAAGCGTCGAGAGATGGAAGAGAAGAAGAGAAAGCAGTGATCTTCAATGCCAGTTAAGAAATACTCATCTCTGTTTTGCTACACAACCAGAATGTCAGTCACACCCTATGAATCTGCTTAGAAGTAATGATCAAGATCAACATCATCAACCTAATGATGAAGTGTAGCTTTTTAGCTCGCAAGAGCCATGTCTGTCATCTCCCACTATCACCTTGATAACGACAAATACTTCTACTAGTAAGGAAGGTTATGATTGTGGTGAGATTGAACCCTATAAGAATGATTGTCTTGAGAAGTTTGCTGAGAGTAATCAAAGGTAGAATCAACAGCAGCAAGAGACAGAATAGAATGTCCATAAGGAGCAGGTACAAGGCAATAAGTTAAAGCAAAACTACATTCAAGGCAGGTTAAGCAATGTGAATCTGATTACCACTCATGGAGCTAAGGAGGTGTCGATGCGGGACCCACAGGATACCCTGCAAGGAAGAGAGAAGGATCTAGTCTAACTAGGATTCTTCTCATGTAATCCTAGTAGTAATACTACCCTGTAATCCTACTAGGACTTCTATATTGTAAACTGACTAGGACTTTGGCCTCCTAACTATATAAAGGAGGGCAGGGCTCTTTGGATCGGGGGTTCAGAGAAAAAAAATACTGTACCACACTTGATAATCAATCCAACGCAAAGGCTAAGGCCGACTGAACATAGGGCTATTACTCGATCACAATCGAGGCCTCGAACCAGGATAAATCGACTGTCTCTCGCTGTTAACCATTGAGTTCTGCATACGCTGAAGCCCAAACATACTGCCCTGGGTACCCCCATGGTAGGCTATTGGTGGTCAAACATTGACAGCTGGCGCGCCAGGTAGGGGCTTTCGGCGACTTTGCATCCGAGAGCTCGACGAACCTCAACAACATGATTTTTTCAAAGGGATCAACCTTCATCTTCGGTTCATAGATCTACGAGGCAAGGCGACGATGGCAAGCTCCAAGGCCGTCTCCTAGAAGATTCGGATCACCATCAAGACCTTTCCATTTCGGTGACAACAACAGATCAGCCTACCAAAAGATTCGCACAGCTTGTGATGTCCAATCCAACCTAGATTTCGTGGCTTCACGCATCTGACTCAAACTCAGGCTCCACTTCTGAGATGGAGTCTTATCCGAGTTCTTTCGGAAAACCGAGTTCTTTTCCGACAAGGCTCCGGAACACCACATGAACCTATCAAGAATACAACTCGGAGTTCACTCAGAGTACTTTAAAGAAGACGGGTCCTTTTCTGTTTGGTCTCCGCAACATGGCAACATCTTATCAGGCACAACTCAGAAGATCTCTTAATCCAGTGCTTGGAATACCACTGACAAGAGCTCAGGAAGGTCTCGTACTAACCGTAACATCTCAAGACTGCATCATCCACTAGGCCAGGTTCTATTCCTAAAGATAGCAATACCTGGCTAGTTGACACAACAACGACAACAACTCTACCCTACCAAGAAGGAGACTCGATCTACGACCTTGAAGCCTCTACTGAAGTTATCAACAACTCTGACAATACAGAAACCAACGCCAATGATAGAACAACTCACGCATGAGAAGTATTCATGATTCACCGTACTCGATCACCATTGGCCCCCCTAGAAACACCCAACATCAGGTCATCGGATGAATCTGAGTCCAACATATCACCCTTTATCCAAAGGTACGATGGTGAGACCGAAAATCAAAGCAAGCCAGAGAAAGAAAAAACAAATTGAAACAAGGACGCCAACGCCGTGCTAGGTAGCACAAGGAAGCATGGATCAGATATGAGTCAGATCTAGCTGAGTATGATAGAAGAAAATCAGAACAAGAAGTCAAAGAAAGATGCGTGACAAATACACCCTACGATAGGATCTGAGAAGCACTAGAAGAACTTAGAGCAATCTCACATCCTAGTGAAAAATAGGAACAACTCTGGGACTATCTCTAGTCAATAGCCCTAAGGACGCATGTCAGAAGAGCCCGTTCAAAACTACCTGCCAGATCGACATCTCATGCGCAAGAAGATCAAAATCAAAGGAAGTCCGCTTTCGAGAGACTTAGACCAAGTGGAAGTCATAATGTGGAAAGTAGAAGAGACCATAGTTAAAACTACCGAGTCGAACAACCAAGAAAGATCAGAAGCAAAGTACCTATTCAGATAGCCATGCAGAACTACTCTCGACAAGATGATAGTTGGCTAGAAGGAGGTGGCGAATCAGAATACAAAGAAGCAGGAGCGCACGATAGATTCCACTGCTTTGCGAACAGACTCGCTTCAATACGACTACCTCACAAGTTCAAGCCGTCCAATCACTCTAAGTATGATGGCAAGACCAAACCAAGGCAGTGGCTCAGGATCTACTCACAATCAATCGAACTAGCTGGAGGAGACGACGACATCAAGACCTTATTCTTCCCAATGGCCCTAGAAACCATGCCCCTCCAATAGTTCGACAAATTGAATCCAAGGGTCGATCAGAAATTAGGAAGACTTGCAAAGATCTTTCTAGTAAAAATTTCGTAGGTATCATTATGCACACCCCATCACCCAAGCAGAATTAAAAGGACTCAAGCAGAAAGGAGGCGAAAGTCTCAGAAATTACTATCGACGATTTGGCGAACTACAGTGCTCAAGTACACGACATCACCGAATGAGAAGTAATCGAAGCTTTCTCTCACGGAATCATGGCTAGGATGGCAATTTTAGGATTTTTTGCAAAGAAAACCTGAGAAACAATGAGACGCATAGTGGAAAGAATGATTACTGTAGAGGAGAAGACACGAGAAATGTTCCCGGATAGAAACAACCCAGACAACCCTGACAAGCGAAATCATCGAAACAACAGACATCAGGAAAGAAAGCAGTGGACCAGACAACACCAGTAGCGATAAGCTGACAAAGCAAGGAAGTTTTCCAAACCCAGGAGGTATGACGACATTGAAAACACTGCAGTGCATCTGGCACCCTAAATCAAATCATACAATCGGAGAGTGCTACACCTTCAAAGATCGATACACAAGAAAAGATAGTACGGGGAACAATAAAGAAGGCAATCAGAAAAAAGATAAAGACAACCACGAAGACAAGGGATTCCAAAAATCTAGGGGGACGAAAGTTTCACAAAGATGAAGAAAAACAGAAAGATGAAGGATAGCATTGGGAGCAAGATGGTTCAGGCTAATCCCAAAATAGTTGAGAAATCAGTGAAGAAAAGCAGAAGCAGGAAGGCAAAGTCCGACACGGATAAAGGAGACGAAAAGAATAATCTTACTAGGACCTGGAGTAGGGACCCGATGCTCACCTGGAGCTCTCCAATCAGCAAACTCCTTGCTCTAGAGCAGACCATCACTCATGAGCTCACGCAACTGGTCCTCAGTCATAGTCGGAGCCGGCCAGATCTTCTGAGCAGCCCTCATGGCCATGAATTCTTGATTTTCAATAACGGAGAGCGATGCTTCCTCGTCGACAAAGGTCGCCTGGGACTTACTCACTGACTTCTTCCTACCCATATACTAGCAAAAGCAATGGGGCACTAAGAATCGAGAAGGCTCAGATGGCAGTGCTCAGATGATGACAACAATGGCAGCAGCGGAAGTTTGAAGACTAGGGTTTCAAGGGAAAATCAGGGCAGTAAAGAAGAAGAAGAAGAGGAAAGGCCCTTAATAGATTTTACACCAGTAAAAACGCGGCCCACCAGGCCCGTTTTAACATGGCATGCGGACACAACGGTCCATTTACTGACATAGCTAAAATGACAGACGACACAAATCCACACAACAGTACAGTTCAACGGGTAGATTTTAGACTTATCCATCCAGCACCATGGCGGAGTTATCATATTGCTACAAAAAGAACTCATCAACCATGAAGCAACGAAGGGTTACTTCACAAGGAACGCAACAACCCAGTCCTTATAGAAAGAACTCAGGAACCTCATAAATAACTGAGACATCAGCAGAATAAAGAATGACAACTCAGAAGACAAGATTCTTTTCATTATAAATGGTTTCAAAAAATAGAAGATTATACATCTTATAAGACCCAACGAACTCGGTACTATGACAAGCAAGGTAGCAAAGAGGAACCCGGACATAGCTAGGCTCTGAAACGACTATGTGTTCCAAATTGCTACTCGGTAGAACAAACCACACTCGGCTACACTATTTTCTTCAAAGGACAGATGCAGTGCATCCAAGGCAGAAATCAGCAGCATGACGGGAAAACATGGAGCAGAGAAGGCCGGCAGGCATCTATCTACCCAAGTTTGATGTGATGCTAGATATGGTGTTGATCTGCACCAGACAGTCTAAGGGTAGGCGATGAGGATCAACCTAGAACTGCCAGATGAAGGAACGTATCCCACATCACAAGACTTCCTCCAACTACCGCCACGTACCTCCTGGACATTGCTGCTACGGGATTAGTCCACCTCTAATCCCTATCACAAGACTTCCTCCAGCTACGACAAGATATACAAGAACTACAAAATACGCCCGGGGGCTGCTCTACTTCACAAACTACCATATTCATGACTACAAAGACTTTAGAACAAGCAATAAAATGCTCAATGAATCAAAATAGCACTCCAGGAGGGTATTTATAGACCGAAGGAGCAGTGCACATGGACTAGGAGCACCAATGAAACAAGCCTAACAAAGGACATAGTGAAAAGACAGAACTCAATAATGGAGGACTCAGAAGTGAAGGAACAGTACTTGAAAATGAGCATATTCGAAAGAATATACCAACACTGTGCAACTCATGAACAAACATCATTTATACTCAACTACCACCATGCAACTACACCTGACAAACAGCAAACTACCAAAGAATATGCCAAGACCCTGTATCTGAGTTCTTTTTGAATAAAAGAACCCAAAAATGTGCTCAGGGGGCTGCAACAGGAAAGGTTTTCAATTCTTCAAACAACCCAGAATCAAGACCCTCCAACTTTTTATTCCAAATAGCAAGAGGCTCGGGGGCTACACTCAGTGAGTGCACTTTTTTCTTCCAAAAAGCACACATCACTCAAATTCTTCAAGACAATGGTTCAAGACCCTCCAACTTTTTGTTCCAAATAGCAAGAGGCTCGGGGGCTACACTCAGTGAGTGTACTTTTTCTTCAAAAAAGCGCACATCACTCAGAAGACTTCTTCAGAATAGGAATTTTCAAACAACATAAAGATTTAGGACTCTCCAACTTTTTGTTCCAAATAGCAAGAGGCTCGGGGGCTACACTCAGTGAGTGCACTTTTTCTTCAAAAAAGCGCACGTCATAGAAAAGACTTCTTCAAGGCAGACCACTTCAAGACCTTACGACAAAAAGAACCCAGACCGAGCCATATCCGAGTTCTTTTTGACCTTCAACGAAGAAACAGAGTAGTTTCAAGACAAGATCCTCCAGCTCCTTGTTCCAAATAGCAAGAGGCTCGGGGGCTACACCTAGATGGATGAACTTTTTTCAAAAAAAGCACACACCACTCGAAGATCCAAAGAAGCGCTACATGGTTTCACTCAAGAAAGCACTCGGACGACCCTTGTTCCTACTCAACAAGAGGAACAAGACAAGGCTTCTAGATTTCAACCATGAAGTGCTCAAGGGGCTTGTCGATGCGGGACCCATAGGATACCCTACAAGGAAGAGAGAAGATCTAGTCTAACTAGGATTCTTCCCATGTAATCCTAGTAGTAATACTACCCTGTAATCCTACTAGGACTCTACATTGTAAACCGACTAGGACTCTGGCCTCCTAACTATATAAAGGAGGGCAGGGCTCTTTGGATCAGGGGGTTCAGAGAAAAAATACTATACGAACACTTGATAATCAATTCAATGCAAAGGCTAAGGCCTGACTGGACATAGGGCTATTACTCGATCACAATCGAGGGCCCGAACCAGGATAAATCGACTGTCTCTCGCGTTAACCGTCGAGTTCCGCATATGCTGAAGCCCGAAACATACTACCCTGGGTACCCCTCGTGGCAGGCTATCGGTGGTCAAACATCGATAGTAGCTTGTTTATGGTTTGATTGCATTAAGCTTATACACTACTATGGTTTTGTTTGACCCCAGTGTGTCACATTCATTCATCTCTAGGGAATATGTGGAAGAACATAAGATAACTATGCTTCTGATGAGGAAACCCCTAATAGTTAACTCTCTAGGAGGAGAAAAGAAGGCAAACCACATATGCCTAAAAGTTAGTCTTAACATAAAAGGGAAGAACTTTGAGGCAAACCTTATAGTTTTGGAGTTAATGGACATTGATGTTATTCTTGGAAAGGGTTGGGTACCTGCTTGTAAAGGAGTAATTAATTATGCTCAACATTCGGTGCTACTAACAACACCATTCAGGAGAAATAATTGAGTATGAGGGTATTCAACCTGCACTTGAGGAATATGAGAATGACCTATTAGAAGGATGTATACTCAGAGGATGTATACCACTTAAGGGCTTCATCATCCAGAGTATGTATCCTTTGCTCAGGTTGATAAGTTATTGGGTCATCTATGAGGAATTGATGCATTCATCAATATGGCTCTACAGTTCGAGTTATCATCAGTTGGGAGTCCAATCTTCAACATACCCAAGACAAGTAGGCATTCATGACATAGGAATGAGATATCTAATAACTACAGATGGTTCTATGGAGTCTTAGGAAATCCCAACGAAATACTAAGCATGACAAGAAGGTTTGGATTGAAGAGAGTTATTGGAATCCACTCAAAGATGTGAGAGAAACTCAGAGTTTTTTGTAATGAGGTTTGGTTAGAGGTTCATGGGAGGTTTAACTAAGATTATCAAGATATTGATAATGCTACTAGAGAAGGTTTGAAGTCCAGTTTGGATCAAGAAACCCTAGGTAGGTAATTGAAGGAGTCAAAGAAAAAGGTTGAAGTAAAACCTATGTATTAGCTTTGCTAGATCAGGACAAGAGCTTTATATCCACTATGATGCACTCTATCAAAGGTGTGGGATGTGTCTTTATGCAAGAAGAAAAAGTAGTACCTTGTTCATTAAGTCAACTAAGGAAGCGTGAGTTGAACTACCTAACATGTTATCTGGTGTTATCCATTGTAAAGCATGGAAGTACTATCTTCTTGGACGTAAAAGTGACATCTATGAAGATCATAAGAATATAAGGAACATCTTCACAAAGTTGGTTTTGAGCATATGACATTATCATTGGTTTGGTATTGATCAAGATTATGACTTGGAAAAGTGCTATCACTTGGAGAAGCAAAAGTCGTTGTCGATGTCTTTAGCAAGAGAGAGTTATGCTAAGAAGATTCAAATGACACCATGGACTAAGAATAGTCATTTGAGAGTTGAGCAACTTAACCTGAGCATTTATAGTCATTAAAGTTTTAATGTTGGCAATAGAATCTACTTTGGACCAAGAAAGTATGGAAGCTTCGTTGGAAGGTGAATATTTTAAGAAAAAGATTGATATTATGGACTAAAAAGGAAATGTGGTCTAGTGATTGGAGTTACCTGAGTATTGTTTGGAGTACCTTTCAGAATCTTGGAATCCAGTTTGACAAGTTACTTGGAGTAATATTAATAGGTATGCAAAGTAAAGTGGGATCCTTGTCAAGACGATGAAGCTACACGAGGAAGTAAAGAAGAATCCAAAGACGGAGTATCCCTATCTCCTAGTCGACGTCTTCCTAATCTCAGGGGACAAGATTCATCTTAAGGGGGTAGAATTGCAACAACCTAAAAATTTGCTACTTTGGAATTGTAGTTAAATTGATTTAATTTTGTATTTTTGTGCACATGGAATATAGGAAAAAGAATATTTTTTTTCATTTTATTAAAATTCACCATAGGAGTAGCAACATGGATGTGCATACATGCTGGTGCATTTGATTTATTTAGTTGAGTGGTTTTGATTAAAATTCAAAATTGTTTGAATTGCTTTTGGAAATAAATTAAAATTGGCTTTGAAGTAAAAGAAAAGGAAGAAAAAGAAAATTAGAAAATAAAAGAACTTAAGGTGTAAAATTTATTTTTGGAAGCCTACCAAAATTGCCCATTTTATTTGAGTTGAAAAGTATATTTGAAATCATATTCGAATTTGATTTGGTTTACATTTGAATTTGGTTTTGAAAACAAAATAGAAAAAGAATTCATTATTTTTCCTCTCCTTACCTGGTTTTGGCCTATTCGGCCTTGTTTCTCCCGCGAAGCCTAGCAGCGCCGCATCGCCCACTCCCGCTCCCTGGTGGCCCAGCGCACCGAAGGAAAACCCAGCTCGGCCTCTCCCTCTCCCCTCTATTCCCGCAGGGCCAGTGCTGCTCGCCCTTTGGCCCAAGCCTCCCCAGCAAGCAGGCCGCGTCGCACCGTGCCTCCTCTTCCCTTGTGCGTAGTCGCTGTCACCATGGGCCCATGCCTTAGCTATGTCTCCTACCTCATGTCATGCCTAGCTCCAACTCTTCCAAGCGAACCACGCTGCTGAGAGTCCGTCGCCGCCCCATCCTCGCCATTTGCTGTGTTCTCCATGCCACCCGCCCCCTTAAATAGTAGCTGAGCTCACGCCACCCCGTTCCCAACCCTTATCGTAAGTTGCCGCCTCACCTCAAGCCATGACATAGCCGTGGAACCCTAGCGCCGCTGTCGCCATCTGCTTCGCCATGTCCCGTGCCCTTTCCGTGCCTCACCGTCGACTGATAACCTCCTAGGTGAGTTCGTCGTGCTTCGCTCTCTCTCCTGGTGCCTTCCCCTGTGTCGTAACATGGCCCGTAGGCGCTTTCCCCCGCACGCCGGTGAGCTCCTCACCACCTGTTAATGGCCACCGCCAGTCTAGAGTTCTATTTTGGCCGGCCACGCTCTCTCTCTCCCTTGCTTCTAGTTTTTGGCCATCCAAAGTAGATCCAACGGTCAGGATTAACCGGTACCCCTTAGGTGGTAATTTTATTAAAGAGCCCCTTCGTTTGTGCTAAATCAACCTGCCATCAATGTACTTTTGTTAAAGAGACCCTCGACTTTTGAAAAATTGAACCCACAGTCCTCGGCCAGATTTAAAATCAGATTTTATTTATTTTAAATTTGAAAATCAAGTTTCATCTATTTACAAAATTGCCACTATCTTCATTAGGCCATATCTTCTCCGATTTGACCCACTCAACTTGTGTTAGGTTCGTCATTCCATAATCTATATGTTCATACTACTGTTAGATATATTTTCAACTTTTAAAATTTGAGGTTAGATTTAATCTATTATTTTATTAAAGGAAATCTTGTTTAATTCATATCTTCTACGTTTTAGCTCCGATTTGACCTATTCAAGTTGCGCTAGATTCATTACAACAAGATCTACGCATTGGTAACAATGTTTATCATGTCACTATATCTGGAATTTCATGGTTTAAACTTTAATTTGAATAATAATTATGCAACTAGATTTTATAAATAAAATATGATTTGTTTTACTTTAGTTTTATAATTCAAATCTAAATTTGACTTAATTCAATTTATATAAGCTTTAATATAGTTAAAACAGTTTAAACCAGTTAGTTGTCCCTATGGAATTGGTGTCTTCACCCGAAGATCGGAGTTGTCTTTTCGTTGTTTGCTGTCTAAGGTTATATCATTTATACTAAGTATGTTATATATTGAGCATGGTCTTTTGATATTACCCTTATTTGTAGCTATATGTGAGATTTGACTTCCTGAGCTCACATATGGTGCGTATCTGGTTTTGTTCTTAAAACCGGGTGCTACATGGGAGAAGGATGTTCCAAGACTCAGGGTGATGGTGATTCCCACCAGCTGTGGCACATAGAGAACATCTCTAATATGGACACATTGGACTAGATTTTGCAAGACAAGAACCTAGAAAAAGTCTCCATTGATAACTCTAAATCTAAGATGCTACCACATGATAAACAGATTGGTGATATGGATGAGGATAATGGAATGATTAACACTCATGAAAGTACAATTACTGTTGCTGAATTTGCAAGTCAGGATGCTATACCAAGCAAGACTTAGGAAGATGACAAGAAGATGGGATCTCAGGAGGCAACCAACTTGAAAACTCAAGCTAATAAAGGCCCTCAAGAGAGATGCAGAAGTGAAAGATTGAAGAAGGAGATTCTCTTAACCACTCAGGCGAAGAATGAAAACATGGCTAAGAAGCGCTGCATGGAAGATAACACAAGTCACCCATCCTCTCTAGCTGATATAGACAATAACAGTATGTGTGTTCTTGCAAAAAAATAGGGTGTTGTCATTGAAAATGATGAATTTGATACTTTTGACATTGTTGAAGGAACTAGAGCTGGCTAGAGCTAATTTATTTGATAAACAACATAATATTAAGAACCTAGTTCCAACGAATGATCTGACAAAAAACGATGAATTTGGAGACACATTGTTGATTGAATGGCATAGGGATGAATCCTCTGAGTCAGATGATTTCATCAAGTCATTATCTGTTAAGAAGAAGAATGGTATCGGCAAGACAGTTAAGTTTACCCCAAGAGGGAAGAAGCAAGACCAAGAAGATCTTGGCTTGCAAATCTTGGATTCAGTAGGTATTAAGATACCTCTGAATGCCAAGAAAAGAAAAAACTAAGGAAAAATGACATTACAAGGCCTAGTATGGAACTGTAGGGGCCTTAGAAAAAAGGGGTTGCTACATTTCTTAAAAATCTTATTCAAGGAATATCAGTTTCACTTTGTGGGTTTACAAGAAACTATGATTAAAGAGTGTGAGGATACACTGTTAAGAAAATTTGACCCCAATCAAGAATTCATTTGGATGTGGAATCCTTCCAGAGGAAAATCTGGAGAATTTTAGTTGGAAGTTAGAATTGAGCTGTATGATGTTGGATCTTTTACATAGGGTGATCATATGCTTGCAGCTTAATTTGTGGGATAAAAGCAATGAAGTCAAATGGAATCTTTTGATTGTATATGGGGCTGCACAAGAGGAAAACAAAATTGCTTTCTTATCTGAATTATCTAGATTCTAGTGCAGAAAATTCTAAACCTTTATTGATTGGAGGAGATTTTAACATCATCAGATTCCTCAATGAAAAGAATACTATGGATGGTGTGCATAAATATACTGACACTTTCAATTCATTGATCCATTTTTATGAACTAAGAGAAATAGTCATGTCAGGGTATGTTTACATGGTCCAATAATCAAGAATGTCCTACTTTAGAAAAGCTTGATAGAATTCTGGTAACAAAGGAATGTGAGGATATTTTTCCACAAACTTTGGTCACAAAGTTACCCAGGGAGATCTCAGATCATAATCCCTCAATAGGAAAATGTGACAAGTTACCCTTCATCCGATTCAAATTTGATCTCAACTGGTTATGAAATCCAGATTTCTATGCAAATGTAGAAAAAATTTGGAACAAACCGTGTAGAGCTAAGTCATCTTTGGATAAAATCTAGTAAAAAATCAAGTTGATCAAACAACACTTTAAAGGGTGGGGCTTTAATCTTCAAGGAGAACTAAGGAAAAAAAGGGAAAGAAATTCAAAATGAGTTGGCTGAGCTAGAAAACCATGAGGAAATCTGTGCTTTAACTGTTGAACAGTTTGAGAAAAAAACATGGTTGTTATGTGAAAATTTTAAGCTGTTAGACCAGGAGGAGACCTACTGGTTTGAAAGAAGCCATGAGACATGGTTGCTAAAGGGTGACAATAATACCACATATTTTCATAGATGTGCAAATGGTACGAAAAGAAAGAACACCATCATTACCTTGGAAGACGGGGATGCAAACAATTTAAGGAGACCGAAACTTATTACAGCATGCTACTAAGTATTATACTAAGATTTTAGGGCCTGGACAGGAATTCAATATTCATCCTGATCCTAATATGTGGGAAAATACAACTATGATGATGACAATTGTTGGTCTTTATTAACTTGTCACTTGTTTTAAGTAGGGACCTATTATATTCCTACATCTCTTAGCATTACTTGGACTAGCTTGTCATCCATAATGATAGTGCAAGAGATGCTCATTGGTACTACCTAGCATTACTACTAGAATAATACTAAGTAGTGTTTTATCATTTTATGTGACTAGAAAGAATAATATATATGAATGAAAAGGATCTGCAAGCGCATAGATAATTATACCATTGTAGCACTTCACTCGAGAGTATTCTAGGTATCGTTATTTATATTTTACCATAGGGAAGGTCTGACATGGACATGTATTGATAACTTATACTATTGATGGAGAATTAAACCATAACCTAGTATTCTACTCACAATAGGGGTAAGTCATAGGATAAAATATGTATATGATAAGCATTGATCAATGATAAATCACTCAGAGTACTCCTTTCTATGGCATTAAGCATGGTTAAGTAGAATATTAGAGGAATAATTCCTAAGTCATTCTTAATTACAAGTCAAAGCATACATTGATTAGTGCAATTACACCTAGTAGTCATGTCTAAGATCATCTTTATATCTACAAATAAGGGATATTACTAAGGAAGATTAAGAACAGAGCTTGTTCTTCCTTCATAATCGGACCCTACGTGCGCCTATATTTGGGGAGTGGACTACAAAGGACTCAACGGGAATGTCACTTCCACGATCTACCACATGACCCAGAATATAGGGTGTATCCACAGGTAAACAATGTATAAGCACCACGCTTACACAATGTCGACCACTCACCCCATGCGCAGCGGAGCGAGCGCTATACGAAGTTATGCATGGATATAATGATAAACTAGCTATACTAAGCATATAATCAAAGTAGACGAACATTATAACAAAGAACATGAATTAGATAAATACTAATATTGTCATAACAATTGTAGCAAGCATATAAAGTAATGGAGATACAAAAGAGAGAGGGTATAAAGATTATATCAAACCACGCTCTTGACAAGATCAGGAATCCAAGCGAAGCCTGCTTGTATCCCTCTGGACATAGCTTAACTAGCTATGCCCTAAAATATGGTGGAGCTCTGAGGATGACTAGGGTCTCTATCTTCTCAAATGACTTATTGCCTCAAGGGGTTTCAGGGGCTAGTATATATAGGCCAGGAGCATCCATTGTGAGCCCTTCGATCAAACTGACTTAAAGGACAGTGTAGATGTAACCTAGGAGGCGGTGGAGAATCAGCATTGTGATGGGGACTGACATGTGGGCCCTAGGGGGTTCGGATGGCCTACGGGTGGGGCCAGCCGACCCCACCTTGTAGCCACTCAGGCCCCTGCCTCAGTGTGGAATCCTCTCAAGTCTTCTGGAACCTTCTGGTGTCTGTTTTGCTATAGATAAGCGCAATTAATTCTGACATGTAGGTCCACCTTGACGGTTTTCTGAATATATCATGCAGAAAATATAGATTCATCCAAACTCATAGAATTTGTTAGTTTAAACCCCTAGACCTTTGTTGGTGATCATATTTATGCCCTTATATATGTTTTATTGATAGTTTATAGTGGTTGTTAACTACCATCAACAAGCTCCGCCAAGCTTAACCTTTGCTAGTTCCTTAGCAAAACTAAACTCAGCAAATGGATCAGGAGTTGCATCAATGTTTTCACTCCTCCAAACTACACATGCGTTCAAACAAGCATTCTCCTCCGAATTCGAATAAACCGATCTAACTTTCAAATTTACCCATATTACCTTCAACCATGGAGCTTTAGCCTTCACTTGGGTCTTGAGCAATTGAAAGACAGAACGATCAAGTCAAGCACTATGTCTCAAGTTCTCTGTTCAACCATTATTCCTAGAGTTTTTGTAAGTTTTCATAATAAAACTCAAAGCTTCCATTGTATGACACTCTCAAGTCTCTCAATATATGTGGTATTTGTGGATCCTCACCAAGGCAATAGTGAAGTTATTATAACACCCTCGGTGTTATGCCCTAAACAAATTACCAAATCATGTCATCAGCATCATGTTTATGTGATAATATATGTGATGGAATGTGTAGATAACATTTTTGTAACTTAAGATGATCAATAAAAATGTTAAATGAGAGGCTATTCCATAACCCATGTATATCAAGTAGGGTTTAAAATGAATTTTTATTGAACAAAAATACTATAGAACATATATATGGCATTTAAATAAAGTTTGGAGTATGAACTTTGTAGATGACAATGAAATCCTTGCTGTAGAAAAATAACTTCAGTTAGCTAACATTTTGATAGCCTAGAAATGGAACTTGGAATCAAAATTCAAGACAACAAGACAATGCCATGTTTGGGAATTTATTTTGTGAAATCGAGTTAAGAAGTGGTGTCGTGTTTTAGCTCAAGTTGGTAGCCTAATAAGCCCTCTAGAGCACGGTGAAGGTGGTTTAATTCCTAGAACAACCATTTAGTTTTTATAGATGCTTCAAAATTCGTGCACGACATGTTCTTGGGCTGGTCCACTGGGTGAGCATGA
Organism: Miscanthus floridulus; assembly: GCF_019320115.1. NCBI lineage: Eukaryota > Viridiplantae > Streptophyta > Magnoliopsida > Poales > Poaceae > Miscanthus > Miscanthus floridulus. Next base: position 47,173,757 of record NC_089585.1, read on the forward strand.
TCACCAGGCCCGGCCGCATGGTGTCATGTGGTGGTCGCACGTGCTGCTGCATGTGGCTGGCCATGGCTGCTCTGGCCTGGTAGTGGCCTAGCCACCACTGGACTCTAGCATGCAGAGCTACTGCTGCTGCTTGCGTAGCCAAGCGGTACTACCGCCAGCCCCACCGTGTTGTTGCACTGCTGACCCGCCTTGCATCACAATGTAGCCAATGCTGGTGCCATCGCCTCACCATCATGTTCATGCTTCTCTCTACACCTCTACGCCGCTGCTGGCCCAGTTCAAGGCCACCACTGCCACACGCACGTGATCGAGCTCGCCGTCGCCTTTTCATTTATGGTGCTTCACCATGAGGGCCATGCCGGTCATGGATGCACGCACTTGTCCATAGCGTCTATGCGCGTGCCTCCAAGATCACGCTGATCGTGCCCCACCAAGGCGAACCTGAGATGAGCCCACCTGTCGTGCCTCGTTTGTCTCTCTGCTGCCACCGTCGAGCCGCGCCATCAAATTAAGCATCGAACGATCACCTCCATTCAATTTAGTGCATCCATGGCTTCATCATCAAGTCCTCTTGCTGTCGGACCTCACCTAGCCTTGAACCATGCACAACCAAGCTCCAATTTTTAACTTTCCCCATCACCGTGCCGATAAGGCCATGATCTGCCATGGACGAGGGCAGTCCCCCTACCATCTGCCCCTGATCCAATTCACCTACACCACTAGCTTTGCCTTGCCTCCCTCTCCACCTTGTGCATGCCAGAGGAACCACTACCGCTACCACCTCCCCGTCGCTATTGACGCAACCACGCCACCATGGTGCAGTCGCCGCACGGACTAGGGCCACACGTGGCCACCCCTCCTCCGCCATCCTCCACTCCAACTATCACCTCATCCTGGCCCATGGTAGCCTCCTAATGCTTAGGCGCTAGCCAGTTAGCTCCGTAACAACCCCTAGCTCACTAGAGCGGGTGCGCTGTCATCGCGGATGACCATGCATTGCTGCAGCTCACTCCAGCGCATCTCACCGCCCCTCATTGCTGCTTGGTGTAGGCGGTTGGACCGTAGTCAAAGGTCAGGCCTGACCGACGGGCCAGCATGAGCCTCTAGGTGGCTGACACGGTCGCGCCGTGTCACCGCCCACTACGTCGTTGTGCACTGAGTCGCTAGGGGTGCGAGTGAGTGAATTAGGGAAAGGTCGAGGGGTTAAGTAAGAAGGTCTATGAGAGGGGGAAATAGTATTAGGACTTTGGTGTGATTCAGGGAGGAAACCGAGGTCAGTGGTTGCAAAAAGGCTAGCCACGGGCCATCTCGCGCGTGGGCCACTTCAGTGGGCCACTGTGTGCATGCTGTGTCACGTGGGCTGCACATTGTGGGCCACGCGAAGAATCCATTTTCTTTTTCCAAGGAATTAGTAAATAGTTTTCTAATTTAATTTCTGAGCTGATCTTTGGTAATTAATATAAAATCGTGTAGGTATCCAAAAATTGTGAATCCAATTTTGTTAGGTTCCTAAAATTATGATCTATCAGTTAGTGTATTTAGTTCATGTTTATATGTGTTGACACTAGGTGCTATTAAATAGTATGAGAATGCTTAATATTATTAAGTTGATTATTGTAGGAATTTTTGTGGTGAATTGGTGATAGTTTTGATTCTAAAATTTTTACAGCAGTTTTATTGTATTATTATGTGTTCACTATAATTTTTGTAGCCTTAGAATAGACTAAGCATTTGGATAGTTAAATGCTCTTTGTTTCAATATACATTAAATCACTAGTAAAAATAAAGACATATCCTTAATTTGCAAAGTCAAGTGTTTGTTAGTTGAACCCAATACTTTGCTTGATGAAGATGATAGTTAGCTTAGTATCTTAGTCATTAGAGCTAGCTTAGTAGCTTGATATGTGTATTCTTATTTTAAGAGTTGATGTTGCGTAAATGCTAAGTGTTGTATCATCATCGCATGCATTTAGAGAACGAGTCGGCGGAAGATCGTGACCACTGGCGAGCATGAGTTCGAGGAGATCATTGAGGAGTATGAGGAGGAGATTCTCATGTAGGAGGAGGTCCTAGAGCTGCCACTAACTGACTTAGTTGACACCATGTCAGGCCCAAGGCGAGCCTTGGTGTGTAACCCCTTAATTTTTATAATCACTGTATACATATGTCATGTGCATTTATGTTACAGGAATCTTATGAAAACCACCTGCATAGATATAACTGTCCTATGAGTTCTACTAGTGCAGGTTTGAGTAGCTGCTATGTTTAGGTTTTCGGTAGCGTGAGTAACCTGCCGTTACTCACAATAGGTGATTATTATAATTACTCTCATGATAAAAATGATGAAAGGAAAATGGAGACCAGGCAGGGATATGGTATGGGTTATGGTGGGTGTGACGAGTTGTGTCCCGTGGCCATAGGGCTTAGCTTGGTTACATTGTTTTCCCTGTCCATGTCGATTGAGGACTGTCCGTTGCTATGGATGGTAGTCAGATCACAGAGTTATTATCCTAAGCACATACTTGCTTATGGGAGCAAGAAGGCTTGTTACGCTCTTGTCAGTGGGTTTCAGCTCTTTTTGGACCAACTAATTGGAGGTAGGGAAAGGTGGAGGTATAAGCACCATATTTAGACCGGGTCTCAAGTGTAGGGGCTTGGAGTTGAAGTTTGGACGGGGACCTGGACCCCAGTGACATGAGTGTAATCGGTTGGTCTTGTTTGTGCCTGGGGTACAAATAGGGCATGTGTTTCGAGGGTACCCAGCTAGGATACATTGGTTCACAAATCGCTATTTCTGTGAGATGATATGACTTGGCTATGGTCTAGCATCATAGTAAGAACTGGAAGATAAAATATGGTGAATGGTTCTGAATTGCTCAACCCTTGCTTAAAAGTAGAACAGGTGCTTACCTAGAATGGTTAGCTAATGAAGTAATCATGACTGCTAATAAAACTTGACTGTAAGGATAAACTATTAGTAATGCTTTCCACAAACAAAAAGAAAACAACAAACCTTACTGCCTATCATACCCTTAGGAGTCAGGAAACTATTCCCACTAGTCAGGGTAAGTCTTGCGAGTACATTGTGTACTCTGGGTTTATTTTACTCTATTGCAGGTGTAGCTTGAGGAGTAGCTCTTGTGTGGAGGATTCTTCTGGTGGGCACTAGACGGATCCTTGTATAGTTTCCGCTAGATGTTTATTTTCATTCCGCTATTTAATTATCGCACTTTGAACCCTGGTATTGTAATAAATAATTTCCAAGAACTTTTGTTGTATGAAATGGACTAAGTATTGTAAGCTTCGTACTCATTATTGGATTCTAGAGGTAAAACGAGGATTGATTTGAGTTCTCCCATGGGGTGTGCTCGACGGAACTATTCGATGTAGTTAACTTTTGGGGTGCTTAGTGTCTAGTGGAAGACGAGCGCCTCCGAAAGCATGTTATTTCGGGTGGTTCTTCCATAGTTATGCCTTTCTCTTCCAACAACTAAGGCTAATGTGGAGCTCATAGGAGTGGAGAAAGCATGAAAGAGCAGACTTGCAATACATATATTGTAAAGTCAAACCTCAGATCCAAAGAGAGTTAAGTCATATAATCAAATCAAGATGTGTATGTGTGTGGATGTATGGTGGCTAACCTAATTCAACTACTGCTCCTTGAAAACATATCTCTCTTTTCAAACTTGGAAAATAACTTTGCAAGAAAACACGGGCTATGTTATTCATTTTTCTTCTTTTTTCTTCAGGCAGGCATCTGAGTACCCATTATTTTAAATATCTCGGACACTTGTCTATTTTTTCAACTCTCTTCTTTATGAATAACTTTTGCATAGCCACATGCTTGTTTCCATGCAACAAAACTTTGAGAGAGAGCAACAAGAACTTTAGATCAATTATTTGATGGATATCCTATAGGGCATGTAACATCCTAAAAATTTTATGTTTTTTAAATAGGGTTAAAATATTTAATTTTGAATTTTTATGCTCATGAAAACATAGGGAAGTAATATTTTTCATTAAATTAAAATTTATCATAAGGTAGCAACATGTTTGAGCATACATGCCGTTACATTTGATTTATTGTGATGAGTGGTTTTGATCTAAAACTCAAAATGATTCAAATTGCTTTTAAAATGATTTGAAAATGGTTTTGAAATAAAATAAAAAAAGAAAAAGAAAAAATCTTCTCCCTCTCTCTCTCGCCACCGGCCCAGCCTACTTCCTTCCCCTCACCCCATGGCCCACTCCACTGCAGGCCCGCTTCCCTCTCTATTGGCATCGGCCTGAAGGCCTGCTTCGCCTTCCCGCTCTCACGTGGCCCATCTCCTTCTCTCTCCTGCTGTGGCCCACCTTTCCTCCGTTCCCATGGCCTACTTCGCTCTCCTTCATCCTGCAGCCTAGCTCCACTCCATCTTAGCCCAGCCAGCCGCACGCTGTAGCCGCATCCTACCCCCTATCTACCTTGGACTACCTGGCCCCAGGCACCATGACGCTAGGACAACTGGGCCCTCGCATCAGCACCTTCTTCCCCCGAGTCACCTTCGTCTTCCCCGTGTGTATCCTGAGGCGGAGTCCACCTGCCCGACTCCACCGCCACCATGCCTCGTCTGCCTTGTTGTGCGCTGTTCAAGATGATCCTCAGGCCACAAATAGCAGCCGCCCGCACTACGCCGCTACCCCGCATAACCTTCAACAGCAGTCGCCTCATTCGCCTTGTCCCCACATCACCACCATAGCCCTAGCACCTCAATAGCCATCCGCCGCCGAGCACCGTGCAGTCGTCTCCGTGTTGTCTCCAACTACGAAAAGTGCTGAGGTGAGGTTGCCTCACCGTCCTCTATCTTCTTGTGCAATTCTCGAGTCCAACCGTGGCCTGTAGGGCTGGTTTTGTGTGCACCGGTGAGGTCCCTCACTGTCGGCCATGTCCTCCACCGCGTCGGCTCCCTGTTCTAATCGACTATGCATTCTTTCTCCCTCCCTCTTCTAATCCAGGCCACCCAGATTCAATCCAACGGTCAAGATTGGTCGGTACCCCTTCGACTAGAACATTTGCTAAAGAGCCCTTGTCCTTCTTCTTATTTGTACCCATAGTCCACTCTAGATTCAAAATTCTAATTTTTATTTATTTTAATTCAAAATAGAAGATCCACTTATTTATAGTTTTGCCACTAGTTTTCTTTAGTCCATAAAATCTCTGTTTTAACTCCAATTTGACCCGTTCAAGTTGCGTTAGATTCATAATTGCGTAATCTACATGTTTATACTACTGTTAAATATATTTTCAACTTTTGAAATTCAAGGTTAGATTTAATCTATTATTTTATTTTAGGAAATCTTGCTAAATTCATAACTTCTTCGTTATAGCTCCGATTAGAGTGCTTTTCATGTCTGTGTGTTTGTAGCGAGACATAGATTCATTTTACAAACTTTTCATCTTGACCTTATGTTTGATGTACTATTCTAATTTAGTTTTATTGTTTGCTTCATGTATGATTGCATGGATGGTTGTGTGGTGTTTTATGATCATGTCCAGTCGGTGAGCTTTGCGTTGGTGATATAGAAGAAGTTGGTGATCCAGAAGAAGTCTTTTGGAGGTTACAATTCAATAGAAGAAGATCAGAGTTTTAAGGCAAGTATAGTATGGGATCATCCTTATTGTCCTATTCACCTTAATATCATTTTAATCATATGCATGTGTCTGCCTTGGCAACTATAGCAATTTTTCTTAGCTATTTGATATCCTAGATTCCTTGTCACCTATGTGGTATTGCATTGGGTAGTATAATGCTAGTGCTCAACTAGAACCATGATCTTGCAACTTGACTAATGGTATATGCATTAACCACTAAAAGATGCTTTTTAGCAACATGGAATCAAAGGGGCTAGAGCATTGGGTAGTTTTTATGGTGCTCTAGATTCCTCTCCTTTAGGACTTATCTGTAAGCGAACATCCAGGACTTACAGTACAACTGTGAGGACTATATGGCTCTGTCTTTAGCTCAGTATGAGGACCTTGTCTAACTTGTTAGTGGTTACCTTTATGGCGCAAGAGGGGCTCCGACAGGTATGATCTCAGCTTGCCAAGAGGGTGCACTTTGGTTTCTTGGTATTTTGTTAGTCACTCCTTGGAGGGGGTTCATGCTTATTGATGGGGAAACCTTAGCGGCCCTAACTTGTTAGATGAACCTTTGAAAGGCTTCATAGTGAACCCTATCGATCTTCCTTGGTAGTGGGTTAAGAGGCTCATGACCTCAGGGTGAAAGGGTAAATCATGACTCACAGTGAAAGTGTACAACCTCTGTAGAGTGTAAAACTGGTATATCAGCCGTGCTCATGGTCACGAGCGGCCTTGGACCCTTACAGAATAGATGATGAACACTGATGATACTGATGATGAAGATGCTCACTAATGATTACTGTTTATGCTATTCATTATTCATGTTTACCTGATCATGTGTTTATATGGGCTTGTGATAAACTTGTTGCTACTCCTATGCTAAAATTGTGACTCATTAAAAGCTAATAGTAGTTAAAGTAGTGTCAGCCCTTTGAGCCTCATGAACCCCATGTTATATTTGTTGAGTATGACATGTACTTACGCTTCCTTAATTTTTTAATTATTTGGATAAAAATCCCGAATGGGTAACATATTGCTAGAGTTTGGAGGAAATAGGCTTGCGATCAACCAGTCAGTTATCCCTTGTGGAATTGGAGTCTTCACCCGAAGATCGGAGTTGTCCTTTCGCTATTTGTTGTTTAAGGTTATATCTCTTGTAATAATACATTATATTAAGCATTGTCTTTTGATATTACCCTTATTTGTAACTATATATGAGATTTGACTTCCTAGGCTCATATATGGTGCGTATCTGGTTTTGTTCTTAAAACCGGGTGCTACAGGGCATACATTTTTGGTGATCACTCCTAGTGTAGGAGTAAAATATTTTTTGGTGGATATAGATGGAATGGCATGGTTTTGTGCCTACCCCTAGTGTAGGAGTAGTGCATATGTGGGTGGTGTGTACGTGATCTTGATTTTAAGAGCATAACAAACCTCTCATAAGGTATCAACAAAGCTTGACTAAACTCAATGCAAAGCAAGCAGCATATATGTGGAAGTTTTTTAGTCCAAATATCATATATGGCTCTGCTAGGAATTCAAGCTTCATCATACAAGGAACTCATCATGAAGCATTTTTTAAGTTTTTCAAAAGGTGAATCTTCGGAACTCTAGTATCACTTGGAAAATGATAAACAATTGCTCAGACCATCTCATGTCATATCTATCAATTACCTAGACTTAGATCAAACATGTGCCACCCACGGGTTTCAAGCTCAGAGTAAATTCTTATATCAAACAGTCATATCTAAAACTCGGGAGAATTCAAGGTTGAAAACTAGGTACTTGAAAGGAATTACAACGGAGCAACTATTCATCATTTCAATTTAAGAGATTATCTTCAGAGTCCTTTCATTTTATTCAGCTCTTAAAATTCAAAACTTAAAGAAAACTAAACACACCTTTTTATTTTGTTTTCAAGTTGTTATGCATCTTTTTATTTCTTTAGCAAATATATAGCAAACTCAAAAATAGTAAAACCAAACAGGAAAGAAATACTTAGATAGATACATGAGGGATGCTCTTCCCCCAAGCTAGATGTTGTCGTAGTCGAATGTTGAAGTTGAGTGATCCTTCTTAGAGCAGGTTTGCCTGTGGATGTCCTTCTCATCCATCTGGAAGTTGGTTTACTTCGGGTGGAGTGAGATGAAGATGACCGAGTGAACTTGCTCTTGATCTTATGTATCATCCTGTAAAATATGAACAAGAACACCAAAACTCGTGGCATGGATTATGATAAGGGGTTAGTGGTCAGCCATTTGGAGAGTGGCTATTCTTGTGGGTTATAGGCATATTTTCTAATTGACAAAGTTCTAGTATGATGTCTTTCTCATCTTTTTTTCAGATGCAGGAAAGGAAATACATATGCATGGTATTTTTATTTTGATGCCACCACGGTGAATATTCCCACGGATGTTTACACACAGTAGATTTATTCACATGGGGCTTCGAATTTATGATGCAAAAATTTTCATTTTCTTTTCTAAATTCTATAGTACTGCAGAAAAGTAAATATGCTAAAGTGAAAAATAATTTACGTAATGCTAGAAAGTAAATATGGATAACTATCAATGTTACCTCACGACAAGGATTCGGGTTTTAAGTCCTCCAGACAGGACTTGACTAGAGAAAAGACCTTCATTCTTTGGGTGCATCATCCGGTCTCGGAGATGGAGACCTTGATGGTTGCACCTCTTGTGATGGTGACTCTGATGATGTCACCTTCTCTTTCCATATCTATTTGGTCTATGGACTTGACGTAGGCAGAATAGGCTCATCTTTCATGGGTTCTTCAGGTTCCTCATATCCATTCCTTTTCTCCAGGGAATTGGAAGTGGACTAGTCTAGATCTAACATAGATGATCGCGTTTATGGTGTTGAGGAAAGGTCTTCCCAAGATGATAGGTGTATCTTCTTTGTCTTCTCCCATGTCTAGAACCATAAAATTAGCAGGGACAAAGTGATCTTGTATCTTGACCATGACATCCTTTGCTATTCCCTTAGGAAATCATATTGTTTGGTCTGCCATTTGCAGTTGCATATATATAGGGAACAAAGGTTCATTACCAAACAAATACTCATATGTTATCTTGGACATTATGTTGACGTCCGATCTAATGTCGTAGAAGGTGTTGTGGAAGATTCTTTGCCCAATGGTACACTCGATCGTTGGCACACCAGGATCATCCTTCTTAGCAAGGAATGGTGAAGCAAGGAGGTGGTCGTACTCTGATCAGAGTGTATTGATCATGTTGACTGTTTCTTGGTCTTGTTCTTCCTCCTTCGGTTCTTCTTCTTGGTCACTATTGTCTCTTTGGGAAAGTATGATCTATGTGGATGTGTAGGAGATTGCAAGATATAGTTCTTGAAAGAGAACTCCTTTTATCCTTAATTGTGAAACAAATATTGGCACTGTCCACGTAGATGATGTCCTTCGCGGTGCTCAGGAAAGGTCGGCCCAAGATAATGGGTGCCCTTTCATCTCCACCTATTTCTAGAACCATAAAGTCTATGGGAACATATGATTGTCCCACTCATATGATGTCATCTTCAAGAACTCCCTTGGGATAGCAGAGTGACTGATTTGCAAGCTACAAATGCATATTTATGTACAACAAGGGATCTTCTAAAATTTTCTCATAAATTACCTTAAGCATGATGTTGACACTTGCTCTGAACTCATAGACAACTTTCTAGAAAATGTAGCATCCAATGGTGATGGGTATGATAGGTCTTCTAGGGTCACCTTTCTTGTCGGATAGGGAATAATCTATCTACCTTCCCTCCGATGATTGTGTGTAGTAGTAAGCTGTATTGTGAATATCGACAAGATTTATAGTTTCTAGATCTTTCAGCTGCCTCGGAATCTTACCTTTGTCGGACAGAGGAAAAACAACTGAGCTATTTGTGATTCTATCATTTTGTTAAAGCTATGCTAGTTCTTAATGGTAGAAGCAAAGCTATCCATTCTATTATTTATGTTCTCTAGAATTTTATCATTGGTAGCTACCTTTCTAGATAATCCCTCTATAAGTTTGGATTGGCCAGTCAATTAATTCTCTCAAGGGTGGTTGATTGAAGTTATTATAATTGTTACCTTGATAGTTACTTTGATAATTACCATGGTAGTTTGGCCTCTGTTGCTGGTTTCATCCTTGATTTTGTTGAGGACGATAGTTGTTGTTGTTGATGAAGTTCACATCCTCTTGAGTTTCAGGATAGTTGTTCCCTAAATGCCTAGTGTTTTCACATACTTCACATGTCATGCAGGAATCATGAATGTGCATCACTGCTTGTTTCTCATTAGCTTGGTCTTTAAGCTTCTTCATCAGTAGGTCCATCTTGGTAGACAACATGTCTACCTCATTGAGTTGATGCATACCTCCACCTCTCTTGCAGGTTTGAGTACGTTCTTCATTCCAGCTTTGGTTGGAGGCCATCTTCTCCACAAGAGCTGTTGCAGCTAGGATTGTGAGTGATAGGAAAGCTCCTCCCACAGCAGCATCCATAGTCTCACGGGTACTATTGTCAACCCATGGTAGAAAGTTTGCATGAGTAGCCAATTCTCCATCCCATGATGAGGGCATTCTGCTATGTAGTCTTGAAAGTGTTCCCATGTCTTAGGGATAGATTCATCATGTTGCTGCCGAAAACTTGAAATTCTCCCACGCAGAGCATTGGTCTTGTCTGTGGGAAAGAACTTTGCTAGGAAGGCAGTAGAGTAGTTATCCTATGTTGTATTTCTATCTTTGTTGGCATAGAACCACTATTTAGCCTTCCTCAAAAGTGAGAATGGGAAAGGGCGAAGTAGTATGGCATCCTTGGTTACTCCCTTGATAGTGAAAGTGCTACAGATCTCTAGGAAGTGTTGGAAATGAGCACTTGCATCTTCATGTGCCTTCCCATAAAAACCGGCTGGCTTGCACCATGTTGATGAGAGCTGGCTTGAGCTCGAATCCATTGTCTCCAACATTGACTGTCAGTCCAATACGGATGTTGGCTGTAGTTGGAGCAGAGAATTCACGGAGAGTCTTGTTAGCCATGGCTTCAAATTTAGGTGTTAAGCTTCACCTTATATGGTTGTCCTCTGACTCTAAAGCTGAAACTTTCCTCAGTTTAGCCTTAGTCCTCTTGAGTAATGCTTCTGGATCGTCAACGTAATTTGTCGGAAGGTCAAAACCGATCATACATTACCCTGCATAAGATACAAAAGTAGACAAAACAAGGGTAATCCTGCTCGACCAGAGGTCAATGGTTATCTCGATCATATCAATAAGTATAAGTTTATCAATACTTCCTTTGCCTAGCTACCTTCCCCAGGAACAGCGCTAGAAATGCTTGTTGGTATTTATTAACTTGTCACTTGTTTTAAGTAGCCACCTATTATATTCCTGCATCTCTTAGCATTACTTGAACTAGGTTGTCATCCCTAATGATAGTGCAAGAGATGCCCATTGGTACTACCTAACATTACTACTAGAATAATACTAAGTAGTGCTTTAAAATTTTATGTGACTAGAAAGAATAATATATATGAATGAAAAGGATCTGCAAGCGCACACATAATTATATCATTGTAGCACTTCACCCGAAAGTATTACATGTATCGTTATTTATATTTTACCACAGGGAAGGTCTGGCATGGATATGTATTGATAACTATACTATTTGATGGAGAATTGAGCCATAACTAATATTCTACTCACAACAGGGGTAAGTCATAGGATAAAATATGTATATGATAAGCATTGATCAATGATAAATCACTCAGATTACTACTTTCTATGGCATTAGCATGGTTAAGTAGAATATTAGAGAAATAATTTCTAAGTCATTCTTAATTACAAGTCAAAGCATACATTGATTAGTGCAATTACACCAAGTAGTCATGACTAAGATCATCTTTATATCTACACATAAGAGATATTACTAAAGAAGATTAATAACAGAGCTTGTTCTTCCTTCGTAACTGGATCCTACATGCGCCTATATTCGAAGAGTGGACTACAAAGGACCTAATGGGAATGTCACACCCGTGATCTACCACATGACCCAGAATATAGGGTGTATCCACAGGTAAACAACGTATAAGCACCATGCTTACACAATGTCGACCACTCACCCCGTGCACATTGGAGCGAGCGCTATACGAACTTATGCATGGATATAATGATAAACTAGCTATACTAAGCGTATAATCAAAGTAGACGATGAACATTATAACAAAGAACATGAATGGCATGAATACTAATATTATCATAACAATTGTAGCAAGCATATAAAAGTAATGGAGATACAAAAGAGAGGGGGTACAAAGATTATACCAAACCATGCTCTTAACAAGATCGGGAATCCAAGCGACGCTTGCTTTCCTTCCTCTAGACCTAGCCTAACTAGCTATGCCCTAGAATATTGTGGAGCTTTGAGGATGATTAGGGTTTCTGTCTTCTCAAATGACTTAATGCCTCAGGGGGGGTGGTAGGGGCTGGTATATATAGGTCGGATCATCCATCGTGAGCCATTGGATCAAACCGACTTAAAGGACGGCGTAGATGCAACCTAGGAGGCGGTAGAGAACCGACATTGCAATGGGGACTGACATGTGGGCCCTAGGGGCCGGGCGGCCGTCCCCACCTGGCAGCCACTCGGGCTCTGCCTTGGTGTGGAGTCCTCTCGAGTCTTCTGGAACCTTCTGGTGTCTATTTCGCTGCGGATAAGCGCAATTAATTCCGACATGTAGGTCCACCTTGACGGTTTTCTGAATAAACCCTACAGAAAATATAGATTCACCAAAACTCGTAGAATATGTTAGTTTAAACCCCTTGACCTTTGTTGGTGATCATATTTATGCCCTTATACATGTTTTATTGACGGTTTATAGTGGTTGTTAACTACCATCAACAACAATGAGAATGAATTGTTATGCAAACCATTTTCTGAGAGTGAGGTGGCATATGCATTATTTCATATGAAAAAAACAAAGCACCTGGGCCTGATAAAATACCAGTAGAGTTTTACCAAAGTTGTTGGAAGATTATTAAGAATGATATCATGGATCTTTTCAATGACTTCTATGATGGAAAGGTGAACATTAGTACAATCAACTATGGAATTATAACATTACTGCCTATGGTAAAAGAGGCTAGTAAGATTCAACAATACAGACCTATTTGTTTACTGAATTGCTTATACAAAATAATCACTAAGGCATTGACAATTAGGCTGGAGGCTGTAGCTGATAAATTAATTCATAGCAATCAGACAGCCTTCATGAAAGGAAGGAATATAATGACTGGAATTCTTTGTCTGCGTGAGATTTTGCATGAAACCAAAAAATGAAAAGAGGTGGGGATTATTTTAAAACTTGATTTTGAGAAAGCTTACGACAAGGTTAATTGGAATCTCCTTTTTGATTGCATGGGGAAAAGAGGCTTTAGATTAAAATGGTGCAATTGGATCAAGCAAGTAGTTACTGGAGGAACAGTAAGTGTGAAGCTCAATAATTCTATTGGGCCTTATATCAAAAGCTATAAAGGAGTCAGGCAAGGTTATCCCTGGTCACCTATATTGTTTAACTTAGTAGCAGATTGTTTGACTAGGATGATTTTCAGAGCTCAACATAATGGTCTGTTCACTGGGTTGATTTCCCACATTATACCCCATGGAGTAGCTGTCCTGCAATACGCAGATGACACAATCATTTGTTTGAGACATGACATGACTGGGGCTGTCAACATGAAATTTCTGTTATACATGTATGAAATGTTGGCTGGCCTTAAGATAAACTTTAACAAAATTGAAATTATCATGATTAACTATGAGGAAAGTTTGGGACAAACATACGCTGAGTTATTTAACTGTCAGATTGGATTCTTTCCTATTAAATACCTGGGCGTTCCAGTGAGCCCAAGCAGACTACATGTAATTGACTGGTTGCCCCTTATTGATAAAAGTAATAAGAGATTGGACACTTGGAAAGGAAATTGTATGTCCATAGCTGGTAGGACAACACTGATTGGGGCCAGTCTTAACAATTCCCCAATATACCATATGTCCATTTACCTGTTACCCAAAACAACTGTGAGCAAATTAGAAAAAAATAGAAGATCTTTTTTCTGGGGAGGGACAAAGAAGAAATATCACCTGATTAAATGGAAAAAGTGTGTAAGAGCAAGAAAAAAGGAGGTTTGGGTATTAAGAATTTGAGGAAAATGAACATTAGTTTATTGTGCAAGTTGTGGTGGAAACTAGAGAAAGAGGAAGGTCTGTGGCAAGACATTGTCAGACACAAATACTTAAGAAACAATTCAGTTCATTCTGTGACACACAGACTGAATGATTCACCTGTATGGTATGACTTACTTGAGATCAAAGAAGTTTACTTGTTGGGAAGAAAAAAATGCACAAAAGATGGGTGTCACACTAGGTTTTGGAAAGATTCATAGGTTTATCAACAACCCCTTTGCCTAGTTGCACCTGATCTTTTTGAGTTATGTGAATGTAAAGATATAACTGTTAAGAATGCTAGGAATGGTGAAATACCAATAACTTTTAGAAGGTGGCTGCCAGCAGATCTGAGAGGTAGATGGGAACAAATCTGGAGGGATATACTTGTTTTCCCTCTTGAAAATGTTTCTGATGAGATAGGGTGGTCTTTGGAGAAGAACAACAAATTTTCTGTCAAATCTACTTATAATGCTTTGACAAGAAATGATGCTGGGGTTTATCACAAACTGATTTAGAAAGGCAAGATTCCTGCAAAGATCAAAATCTTTATGTGTGGTTGAAGATTAATGATGCAATTCTAACTAAAGACAATCTTATCAAAAGAAAATGGAAAGGAGACCCTGCTTGTTATTTTTGTGATAATCATGAAAGTATCTCACATCTCTTTTTTCAATGCCATGTGGCCAAAACCATATGGGCTGTGGTGGCTAAATGCTTTGGAGCTAATACTGTTCCCAGGAATCTATACCAGTGTTGGCGTTGGGTAGCTAAATGGTTACCCTTTTGGGGAAAATTATCATGTTTTTGGTGTATCAGCAATCTGTTGGGCCATCTGGAAGGCGCGCAATATAGCGGGTTTTGACAAAGTAGTGATTAAAAGTCTGCTGGATATTTTCTGTCATATTTGTGCACTTATGAATTACTGGGCAGGCCTCTACGCTGAACCAGACAAGGAGCAGATCATTGAGGGGATCAACACGATGCTGAAGGTGGTGAAAGGGATCCTGAAGCGTCAGAAGGAGGAAGCGGAAGCAACAATGCAGCTTCAAGACGGTGGAACTGATTTAGACAATGCTGGAGTTTAAAATGATCTACTGACAACAAGTTATCACGTTGCATCTGAGAAGAAAGAATCATCTTTTGTTCACAAGATTTAGTCATCTTTGTGCTGGAAACCTTTCTGTAGTTGGCATGTTTGCCCCGTAGCCTGTGTTTGTTAGTGATCTTAAGTTTCTGGTGTCTTTCTTAGGTTCTGTGAGCGGATGTCCTAACTCTGAGCCAGAGTCTCAGGCGTCCAAGTTTGCTCACCGTGACTCTGTCCTCGAGCTCCTTGTTTCTATTCTTTTCTCTTCCAAAACTCTGTATTTCCGTTATGTCAAGTAATGGAAATGGGAAGATTTCTCGGTTGGAAAAAAAACTTTTGATTTGAACTCGTTTAAAAAAAATGCTTTGTTTTACCAAACAAAGTTTTTTCAAAAAGACTTTGGTTTCCACAACCTGCCTCACAACCCCAACTTGAAATATAATCATGATGATCAATTTGTTAATCTCTACTCTCGCGAGGGGTAAGGCCACTGTGAGTGTGGGATCTCAAGTGACGTAGCTCATGGAGCAATTAAGGACTGTTCATTGGGATAGCGAGTCTGAGTAACCACCCATACAGACCACATACCGAGTATGGGACTGATAAGCTAAGTAACTAATTGTGACCGGTTTGTCCGTTGAACTGGCAAGAAGGTGGCACCGATTAGATGCTGGTAGCATTAACCGGGAACCAGTCGAACCTTCCGTGGACATTCTGGACGGATTAGGGACAGGTTGGAGACGTGAGGCAATCCTTACTCGGGCACGGGTATGGTGGTTCATCACGTTCTCCGTGTGGGTACACTTGTACCCTCTGGGCGGAGTTTATTTGAAAGCCTGAAGTGAAGTCCTTCGGGACAGAACCGGTTGTTCTTACTTCTATACCCATTGTAGTGATGATGATGACACATGATGAAAAGATGAATTATAATGTTGATCACCTTTATTATATTACTCATTACTACTTGTCATGAACTGAAAATTGCTAATTAATTTAATTATGAATCATGAGCATGTCATTCTTTTAATGAACCTTATGCTTTTATGCAAATGAACAAATGCCTATTTAATCCCTCTTGCATCCAACAAATATTTATATGTTGGAATTAAGTCATACGAGTACACAATGTACTCACCATGCTGTCGTTAAGTTGTTTTGTAGGTAAAGGACATTGGCGGCCATCTCATCCCGTAGTTGGTGGCAAAGTGGTTGAATGGCAGGAGCCGTCCAAGCTAGGGTAGTAACGCCCATGGGCTAGGCAACTACCTGTTACTAGTGAGTGTATATCGTATTGTCATTGTGTTTGGTAAGATATTAGTTGTGTCTCACTACATATAATTGAGTGGAATCAATGTCTCCTCTAATGTTGTATAATCAATTTGTTGAATGTGACAATACTTGTAATATATGTTTTCCGCTAATTGTGTACTCCGATAATGAGATGAATGTCACACCCCCAAAATTTCCGATTTTGGGTTGTGTATAGAAAACACTAAATAAAATGAATTATTTTAATATTTGGATAGAATTTATCAAGTTTAGTTTGAACTAGCGCAAATTTAGTTATGGGAAGAATGTGAATTTTCAAAGTTTTCTAATTTTGACGGGCTTTTGGATAATGTGATGTTTCCTTGTGGCTTCTTTGTGTGTTGAGAGTGACCAAAGTCTTCAAAACACGTTTAGTAAGTCATTTATCTGTCTCTGACTCGTCTCTATCTTTTTCTATAATCAAATTCTGGCTTTCTCGATCCTAATATTTTCGTTCGGAATTTTCCAAGATCCTCTTCATGTGCTCTAAATCATTCCTTTGAGTTTCTCATTCATTAACCTATCTCTCAAAACTTCCTGTGAATTTTTTCCAGCTTTTTCTAGAACTTGTTCCTACTTATCTGTGAGCATAATATAATTTTTAGATGCTCTAAAATTTCTTTTCACGAGCTCCAAATATTTTATCTCGGTCCACTTTGTCTCTCCATAGACTCACTTAGCACATATTCACGTATACCCCTTCAATTTTAGGCCTACAAAGAGGAGCCAGCCCCATTGCTCCTTGCTCTCTTGTCTCGCTGCTTGATGGCCACGTGCTGTCAGCTCCTCAATTTCCTTGTCATCTAAATCGTATTGTAACTAATATCAATGCCAAGTTCAAGTTATATCCGGCCACATTGCCGTTTCGATCTGTACATGGGTTTCCCCTTGGCATGTCTATGTCTATATAAATAAAAGGGTAACCCTGCATCCATCGTCGATTCTCGCCTGATCCTCCGCAAGTCTATGCCCTAGTTTGCCTCGCTCGGCGACGTTTCTATCTGCGCAGCAGTCGATCTGAGGATGTACATGACCAACATATATATGAGAGCAAACAATGCTAGCTAGCTCCCGCCGCCGCGCCGTCGACCAACAACTTCGATCTGAGCTCCCTTGTCGTCATGCTATGTTGACATCACTGGTTGTGGCTGACGCCGACCTCATCTCTTTGCCGCATCCTTGCCCTAGCACTGCCCGACTGCCGCGCTAGGTCTCGCCGAGAGCTGGAAAATGCCCACTGCCGCTGTTACCGTCTGCTGCCTCGTCATCGTGGAGAATCTGTTACCAGCCTCGCCCAAGCGCCCGTAGCCACCCGCCGTGACCTAGCGCCGCTGTCCTCCGATGACTTGACAAGCCACGCGCCGTCTCCGATGCTTGGATGTCCCCACCAGTGCCCTAGGTGAGCTCGCCTCAACCTCCTCTCTCCTCCCGTGTTTCCTCCGTCGAAAACCGTGGCCCCTAAGGACGTTTTTGAGTTTCGCCACCGAGTTCCTAAACGCTGGCAATGGCGCCACCGCCTTCTTTCCCTGTTCCAGTAGCTAGCTCTCCCCCTCTCCGCTCTCAGCCGTGCGATCTTAAATCAAGAGTCCAGATTAGAACGTACCCCTTCGCATGGTCGTCTTACTAAAGAGCCCCTCTAGTTTTCTATTTTCAACAGATTATGTTTTCTTTTTTTGGAAAGCGTAGTTTCGTCGGTTTAGATCCAAGATATGTTTTCATTTATTTACAGATTTGCCACTAATTTTGTTTTAGCCATAACTTCTCCGGTTTAACTCTGATTTGACCCATTCAAATTGCGTTAGGTTTGTAATTTCATAATCTATATATTCATTGTACTGTTAGATATGTTTTCAGCTTTTAAAATTTGAGGTTAGTTTTAATCTATTATTTAATTAAAGGAAATCTTGTTTAATTCATATCTTCTACGTTTTAACTCCATTTTAGCCTGTTCAAGTTGTGCTAGATTCATTACAACGAGATCTACGTGTTAGTGACAATATTTATTATGTCACTAATACTAGAATTTTATGGTTTAATTTCTAATTTGGATAATAATTATGCAACTAGATTTTATAAATAAAATATGAATTGTTTTACTTTAGTTTTATAATTAAAATCTAAAATTGACTTACAGCCTGTTCGTTTCGGTTGAAACAATCGTGGATTATTACTGCTGGCTGGTTTGGTGTGAGAGAAAAATATTGTTCTGGCTTATAATCCACGATCATTTACGACCAAGCGAACAGACTGTTAATTCGATTTATATTATTTATAAAATATCTTATATAGATTATTTTATATAGTTAAAATAAATGAAGCTTATAGTTTTCTTTTCCACGTATAAAACAAATTTTTCGGTAGTTGTATGTTTTCAACCATAGCTCCGATTAGCACGCTTTTCGCGTCTGTGTGTTCGTAGCGCGACGTTGATTCGTTTTATAAACTTTTCATCTTGATTTTATGATTGGTGTACTGTTCTAATTTAGATCTATTGTTTGCTTCGTGTATGATGGCATGGATGCTTGTGTGGTGCTTTATGATCTTGTCCAGTCAGTGGGTTATACGTGGTGAATCAAGAAGCGGATCTTTGAAGTTTTAGACTTAAAGAAGGATCTAAGTTTAAGGCAAGTATAGCATGTGATCTTCCTTGTTGTCCTATACACCTTTAATCATTTAATTCATGCTGCAAGTGTCTACCTTGACTGCCACTAAGGATTTCCTAGTACTTTGTTACCTTGTGCCTTGACACCTATGAGGTATTGCATTGGGTAGTATGATGCTAGTGCTCAACTGAAATCATGATCTTGTAACTTGACTAATGGTATATGCAATAAACACTAAAAGAAGTTTTTTAGCAACATGGGACAAGGGGGATAGAGCATTGGGATGTTTTATGGTGCTCTAGATTCCTCTCTCTAAGGACCTATTTATAAGTGATCATCCGGGACTTACAGTACAACTGTGAGGGCTATATGGTTTTGGCTTTAGCTCAGTATGAGGACCTTTTCTAGTTTGTTAGAGGTTACCTTTTTTGGCATAAGAATAGCTTGACGAATCAGGTATAGGACAGCCTCTACTCTTATGTGTATAGCCGCGATAGAATTATGCCATTTGATAGGGGGTTTCTATATCTGTTTGCCGAGTGAATCTAATAGCCCTAACTTGTTAGACGAACCTTTGAAAGGCTTCATAGTGAACCCTGTCAACCTTCCTTGGTAGTGGGTCAAAAGACTGATCGCCTTGGGCGAAAGGGCAAATCACGACTCACAGTGAAAGTGTACAACCTCTACAGAGTGTAAAACTGGTATATCAGCCGTGCTCACGGTCACGAGCGGCCTTAGAACCCTTACGGAATAGATGATGAACACAGATGATACTGATGATGAAGATACTCGCTAATGATTACGGTTTATGCTATTTATTATTCATGTTTACCTGATCATGTGTTTACATAGGTTGTGATAAACTTGTTGCTACTCAATTGCTAAAAGATGACTCATTAAAAGCTAATCATAGTTAAACCAGTATCAACCTTTTGAGCCTCATGAAGTTCATGTTATATTTGTTGAGTACGACATGTACTTACGCTTGCTTTATTTTTTATATATTTGGATAAAAATCCTGGATAGGTACCAGATTGCTAGAGTTTGGAGGAATTAGGCTTGTGATCAACTAGTCAGTTGTCCCTGTGGATTTGAAGTACTCGCCTGAAGATCGGAGTTGTCTTTCCGCTGTGTATACTCTGAGGTTATAATCTTTATACTAATACGCTATGTATTTAAGCATTGTCTATTGATATTACCCTTATTTGTATATATATGTGAGATTTGACTTCCTAGACTCATATATGGTGTGTATCTGGTTTTGTCCTTAAAATCAAGTGCTACAAAGTGGTATCAGAGCAATGCTGACTGTAGGATGCAAGCCTAGTTGAAACTGGTCGTTCTAAGATTTAGAATCTGCTACAAAACTACTTTTTCATCTCCTTGACTAGTTGAATAGATTATTTCTTATCCTTGTCCTATTTTCTTCTCTCCTTGATAGCTTCCTTTTAGCTATTGCTTCTTTTCTCCTTGATTTTTATTTCTTTGGTTTACTAAAGTTTTTTGATCTCACCTTATTCAAATTTGCGATGGCCGTTCATCATAATCCACTCCGTAGGATGCCTGCCATCGCTACAGAAGCACGTGTAGTTTCGATGTTGTGATGCATGCTTGTCTTGTTTGGTGTGTTGCTTATTTGTCATCCCTATCTTTGTGATCCAAAGGAAGGCCCTAAAGACTACACCAACACGAGGATCTTCGTATGGAATATTCAGAGTTTAGCAAAACTCTTATTAAGTGGGGTAGCATCCTCTACAAAGCATAGTTGACCTTTATCTTCCTTGCTATCCTGTGCAACTCCCAAATCCACTTTATTATGCAAGTTAATTCCTTAATCTCATGAATTCCAAATCAAGGAAGTGTGGAGGCGTGAAGATCTTCATCTTTCTCCCTAGTCTCTCCGAATCTCAGGATGAGATTCCTGTTAAGTGGGGTAGTTTGTCACACCCCAAATTTTCCAATTTTGGGTTGTGCATAGAAAACACTAAATAAAATGAATTATTTTAATATTTGGATAAAATTTACTAAGTTTAGTTTGAACTAGCGCAAATTTAGTTATAGGACGAATGTGAATTTTCAAAGTTTTCTAATTTTGATGGGCTTTTGGATTATGTGATGTTTGTTTGTTGCTTCTTTGTGTATTGAGAGTGAGCAAAGTCTTCAAAACACGTTTAGTAAGTCGTTTATTTGTCTCCGGATCGTCTCTATCTTTTTCTATAATCAAATTCTTGCTTTCTCGATCCTAATATTTTCGTTCAAAATTTTCCAAGATCCTCTTGATCTGCTCTAAATCATTCTGTTGAGTTTCTCATTCATTAACCTATCTCTCAAAACTTCCTGTGAATTTTTTTCTAGCTTTTTCTAGAACTTGTTCCTACTTACTTATATGTGAGCATAATATAATTTTTAGATGCTCTAAAATTTCTTTTCAGGAGCTCCAAATATTTTATCTCGGTCCACTTTGTTTCTCTGTAGACTCACATAGCACATATTCACGTATACCCCTTCAATTTTAGGCCTACAAAGAGGAGCCAGCCCCATTGCTCCTTGCTCTCTTGTCTCGCTGCTTGATGGCCACGTGCTGTAAGCTCCTCAATTTCCTTGTCATCTGAATCGTATTGTAACTAATATCAATGCCAAGTTCGAGTTATATCCGGCCACGTTGCCGTTTCGATCCGTACATGGGTTTCCCCTTGGCATGTCTATGTCTATATATATAAAAGGGTAACCCTGCATCCATCGTCGATTCTCGCCTGAACCTCCACAAGTCTATGCCCTAGTTTGCCTCGCTCGGCGACGTTTCTATCTGCGCAGCAGTCGATCTGAGGATGTACATGACCAACATATATCTGAGAGATAACATTGCTAGCTAGCTCCTGCCGCCGCGCCGTCGACCTACAACTTCGATCTGAGCTCCCCTGTCGTCATACTATGTTGTTGTCACTGGCTGTGGCCGACGTCGACCTCATCTCTTGCTGCCGCATCCTTGCCCTAGCACTGCCCGACTGCCACGCTAGGTCTCGCCGAGAGCTAAAAAACGCCCACTGCCGCTGTTGCCATCTGCTGCCTCGCCATCGTGGAGAATTTGTTACCGCCCTCGCCCGAGCGCCCGCAGCCGCACGCCGCGACCTAGCACCGCTGTCCGCCGATGACTCGACAAGCCGCGCGCGCGTCTCCGGTGCTTGGAGGTCCCCCACTAGTGCCCTAGGTGAGCTCGCCTCAACCTCCTCTCTCCTCCCGTGTTTTCTCCGTCGAAAACCGTGGCCCCTAAGGCCATTTTCGAGTTTCGCCGCCGAGTTCCTAAACGCTCGCAATGGTGCCACCGTCTTCTTTCCCTGTTTCGGCGGCCAGTTCTCCCCCTCTCCGCTCTCAGCCGTCCGATCTTAAATCAAGAGTCCAGGTTAGAACGTACCCCTTCGATTTGGAGTACTCGCCTGAAGATCGGAGTTGTCTTTCCGTTGTCTATACTCTGAGGTTATAATCTTTATACTAATACGCTATGTATTTAAGCATTGTCTATTGATATTACCCTTATTTGTAGCTATATGTGAGATTTGACTTCCTGTGCTCACATATGGTGTGTATATGGTTTTATCCTTAAAACCGGGTGCTACAATGAAATCTTGAGTTGTGGAGGCTATTGTGGTATGATACTCAACCGAGATTTCTGGTATTGGAGATGTGAATTGGATCTCCAGGGAGTCGCTGATGTTGGTTTGCTTAAATTGAGTTGGTCAAGTGAATGACACTCGATTTAGGTAAACTAACGCGGCAGGTCCCACAAGAATCTTTGTTATACTGTGGGGATCTCCCCCACATTTTTTCCTCGTTAAAAGGAATCTTTGTTATACTCTGAAAAAACAGGTGAGGCCCAACTGAAATGAAAGCGAATTCTTGGTCGTAGGCCCGTAGCCCATGACCAGGCTGAAAGGACGACCACCATGTTGGACCATGTCGCGGCGCTGCCGGTTTATTTTTGGCACGACCCGGCAAGCTGCCAAGCCAAGCCAAGAACGGCCCCAACCCCAATCAAATGAAGCCAAGCCAACGAAGGCAAGGTGCAGTTTTATTTTAAGTCAACTTGTACTCATCTGGCAGCGATAGTTGGCTTCATTTTTATTAGTAATGGCATGGTTAATTATTGGAGAAATAGTGTTTTGATCAATTTTTTAACTACAATGGTAGGTATTTTATCAATATATATATGTAGAGAGATATTTTTATTTTATTTTCTAGTCCTCGAGAATTAATACGGAGGTTTTTGTTTTGGACAAATATTAAAGGCTTGTTTGGATCTTTACCTTGACTGAGAAGGCAGACCAAAATTTAGTCAGTCAACAAAATTCGTTCACCATTTGCTTCACTGCCTTAGTTTGTCGTGGTAATGAAAATTTGGCCATGACCATGCACAAATGCTGTGGCTGTCAGTCAAACGCGCTAAGAAGACAATGTTAGGCGGGTCACGGGCAAGCAAAACGCTGGCTCTGATTTGACTCGGCCATGTATCAGCGAGAGGAGCTAATGCTTCTGTTGTTTTGTGGTTTCATCCATGCACTTCGAGATTTCAAGACTTTGTCTTTATATAGATCTTAATTACTCTCAATGGATGTATCTCACATGTAAACTACTTACAGCAAAGTAATCCTTTCAATATTAAATCTATAAAACATGATCTAGTTGAGTAGATTTTACTAGGTGAATTGTTAGCATCACAGGAAGAGAAAGGGGAATTAGAAGAAGGGAACCAGGAGATTAGTAGGACAAGCTCTGATTGGAGTAGTTCAGAGGTTCATCTTTTACAGCATGTTCCTTATCTCTACTCTTCGTTCTCTTATACTACACTGCGCAGGCAGCACATGTACGCACGCAAGACCATCACACCCATCATGGGCCAGCAATACACACGAGTTGGGCCGAGGCACCCAAGCGCTCCGTCTTGGCCCGGAGTTAGACTGGACAGCAGGCATTGAAGAGCTGCTAAGATGGTGTTTGGGACTGTTCTACTACGCGTTTTTTTTTACCTCAGCTCCATGTTTACACTCCCTAACATGAATTCCCATACATTGCCGCAGAAATTTGAGAATTATGTTTATATGCCTATTAAATCAAAGGAAAAACTTGTTAAAAAGATACAATAGCATTGAAATCAATGCAATGTTTGGGCACATCTCATATATACCAAAATAGTCAAATGATATTTTGATACCTGAACAAAAATGATTCATGACAACAGGGAAGTGAGAATATACTTCTAAATGATCCTAATATAACGTGAATGGTCCTCAATTATTGAAAACTTCTAGAACACATCCCGGATTAAATCAATTGAGGAGTACCTAGGGGCTTCAGTGTTAGACTCGTCGTCCCCGTTTGATGAACCCTGGCGTCACCCTAGAAGCTCATGCACCCCTATTTGTTCAAAAGTTTCTGTGTGTCTCCAAGACGTTGATGCTGGTGCGGCATCGGTCATGATCTTTTGGCAAACTTACGTTGTGGTCTTCCATTGTAAATAAACAGACCTAAAGCTTGATTTGGTTGTAAAGGAGAACACGGTTGGAGTTTAATTGGGAATGGGGAATGCAATTGAGGTTGGACTGATTTTATATAGGCCAGAAGAAGTGGTGGGCGGTGGCATGGCAATGCAACGCCAGAATTCACTCCCACAAACATGCATTATGTCTCATCAGTTATAGAAGGTGAGGAGAGTACCAAACCATAACGTCAGAGCATATAGATCGGCATAAGATAGGAATGGCCAGGATTGAATTTTCTAGCTAAGATTAGATGACTAAAATGATAGCGATGACGTAGCTCTCTATGGTTCTAAGTTTTATAGCAATCAATAATCGCTAGTGGCCTCCATCTATATAGGTATATGGGATTAAAAATAAAATTTGTTAACATACGGGTCTAACATGTCATACATAAACTTCTACCAAATTTTATTGCTATTGCAATCCAGACATACATTTTTCTTCTTCACTTTATAGCTAAACTTAGGCTAGGCCATAAACGAAACACATTTTATTGTCCATATTTCGATATTGCTCCAACTATAATATGGCTAAATTTTGACGGGGATTTCAGGATCAACAACCAAATAGATTCTAAGAATTAATAGCCTCGTGTTAGGGCCTGTTTGGATCTCATTTTCATATTGAGATTCTATATTGTAGATAGTGAATGTAGAATCCAAATTCTAGATAAAAAATAAAGGGTGTTTGGATCTCATTTTTATAGTGCATAGTGGAAAACTCCAAATAGTAGGTTTGAGGTAGATACTCATTCTAGAATCCAAAAGTTTGTATAATTCTCATTTTTCTTAGGAGTTCCAAAAATCCTTTACCTTTTGTAACACCCTAAATTTTACAACATTTTTTAAAATAGGGGAAATTGATTTGTTAAGCATTTTATGGGCATTTGAATTTAGGAAATAATAATTTTATTAGGAATAAAATCAAATATAGGTCGACAACCATGAATGTGCATACATGCCACTGCATACTATTTTGGATTGCTTGGTTTGAAGTCGGATTTCGAATTGAGTTGAAATTGCATTTTGAACTTGCTTTGAAGAAAAATTCGAAAAAGAAAATAATAACTTTCTTCTCCTCCTTCATTTTGGCCCGAAGGCCTGCTGTTGCCGCTGTGGCCTTCTCATCCCCGCGCCGGCCTACTTTGCTTCTTACCCGCTGAGGCCCGCTCGGCTTTGCTCTGGAGCCAGCCCAGCTCGCGCAGCCCAGCAACGCGCGGCCCTCCTGCGCTGCATCGCTCGGCCCAGCCGCTCCTGCTGACTACGCCTTCCCCCGCCGCTGACCAGCCGGGCCCGCTGGTCAGGCTCTTCTTCCTCGCATCGTAACTGAGCCGGACACCGTCTCCGCACCGGTGCCATCGCATGAGTCCGCCTCGGCGACGCTCTCCTGGATGCCGTGCCGCCTAAGGAACCCCGCCCCATAAATAGCCGCCTATGCCGCCTCCCTATTCTATCTACCGCCCGGTTCTTCACCCCGCAAGTTGCAGCCGCCGCGAGCTTGGAGTACCGCCGCCGTTTGTCGAGCACCCCGCTGCCATTGTTGGTTCCCGGTCCTATGTTTCGGGTCCGGTGAGTTCGCCGTTCCTTTCTCTCTCTCCCTATACTTTTCTTTCGTTGAAACGTGCCCTAGAAGCCGTGTACCACGAGCTCCCGAAGCTGGCCATGGCGCCGCCGTGATTCCAGCCGCCGTCGGTACTGTGCCGGCGATTTCTTTTTTATTTCCGCTGGATCGATTCTCATCCGTCGGTTTCTAATCCGACGGCTCACAAAAGAAGATATCCCTTCGCTGCCTATCTTTCAAATACGCCCTTATAAATATTCCAGATTCAACCCGTGGTCCTTTGCGCGTTTTACAGTTTACGTTTCTTTCTTTTGAAAGCGTATTTTCTTTCGGATGGGCTGAAATACGTTTTCAATTATTTACATATTTGCCATTCAATTTGTTTTAACCGTAAAATCTTCGTTTTAACTCCGATTAGATCCATTCAAGTTGCGTTGGGTTTGTAATTAAGTAATCTACACGTTTACGCTACTGTAAAGTAGGTTTCCAACTTTTATAAATCGAGCTTAGATCTAATCTATTATTTGTCTATAGGAAATCTTGTTTAAACTATAACTTTTCCGTTTTAGATCCGATTTTTGTGATCTTCGCGTCTGTGTGTTCATAGCGAGACGTAGATTCGTTTTCCAAACTTTTCATCTTGATTTTTTGCTGTTGGTGTACTGTTCTAATATGTAGCCTTGTTTACTTTGTATGATTGCTCCTGGATGCTTGTATGTTGCTGTGGTTATCGAGTATAGACGGTGAGCAGTTCTCGGAGGATAAGGGTACGACTTTGACGAGCAGGACCAGCAGGAGTACGTTGCTCAAGGCAAGTATAGCATGGGATCATCCTTGTTACCTATTCACTTTAATTCATTAAATCCATGTTGCATGTGTCTTCTTGTTAGGAATTTCCTAGAATTGGACTATTGCCTTGTCACCTATGGGTTATGCATATGGGTAGCTTTGCTAGAGCTCAGTTAAACCATGATCTTGTAACTTGACTAATGGTATATGCAATAAACATAAAATGTGACTTTTAGCAACATGGAAACAGGGGGCTGGAGTGTTTAACTACTTTCTAAATGCTTAAGATTCATCTCCCTAAGGACTTATCTGTAAGTGATCATCCAGGACTTATAGTACAGCTGTGAGAGCTATATAGCTCTGGCTTTAGCTCAGTATAAGGACTTTTTCTAGCTTGTTAGTGGTTATCTTTATTGGCGTAAGAATGGCTTGTCGAATCGGGTATAGAGCGGCCTCTGGCCTTATGTGTATAGGCTGCGTGTCAATGTGCCATCGGGAAGGGGGGCTCTATATCTGTTTGTCGAGTGAATCTAATGGCCCTAACTTGTTAGACGAACCTTTAAAAGGCTTCATAGTGACCCCTGCCTGCTCACCTTGGGAGTGTTTTGGGAGTTATAAACCTAGGCATATGGGAATCATGACTCACAGTGAAAGTGTACAACCTCTGCAGAGTGTAAAACTGGTATATCAGTTGTGCTCTCGGTCACGAGTGGCATTGGAACATTTATGGAATAGATGATCACTAAGTAATATCTGTTTATGCTATTCATTACACATGTTTACATTTGATCATGTGTTCTACTTTGGGAACTGAAACACCTTGATGCTACTCATAAGCTAAAATTGTGACAACTAAAAGCTGACCGCTGTTAAGTCTGTGTCTAGCCTTTTGAGCCTCATGAACCCCTTGTTACACTTGTTAAGTACGACATGTACTTACGCTTGTTTATTTTCACTATTTGGATAAAAATCCCGGATGGATAACAGATGACCCTGAGAATGATGATTTCCCTGAGGACTACTAGACTTGTGGTCAACCAGTCGACGTTCCTGTGAATTGGAGCTTCCGCAATAGATCTTTTCATTATTTTCCGCTATACTTATGTAATAACTCTGTCTTATTCGTGATGTAATAAACATTGGTGATGATACTATTCATAATTTGTCGGCTTATGTGTGTGACTGATCCCTGGGCGCACATAAGGTTTTGCACCCCATTTTATCCTTAACATTGGTGATGAATAAAAGCTTTTCGATCTATTGTGATGCATCTCGTCAGGGACTTGGATGTGTTCTTATGCAAGAAGGTAGAGTAGTGGCTTATGCATCTCGGTAGTTGAGAAAGCATGAGTTAAATTATCCTACTCATGATTTGGAGCTAGCAGCAATGGTTAATGCTTTGAAGATATGGATGCATTATCTCGTTGGACATAAGAGTGACATCTATATTGATCACAAAAGTCTGAAGTACATTTTCACTTAGACAGATCTGAATATGAGACAGCGTCGATGGTTAGAGTTGATCAAAGATTATAATTTGGAGGTACACTATCATCCTAGGAAGGCGAACGTTGTTGTCGATGCTCTTAGTAGGAAGAGTTATATCAATGAGGTGCAAGTGACATCGATGTCAAGTGAGTTGTGTGCTGAATTTGAGCGACTGAATTTAAGCTTTGTTACCAATGCAGTGGAGTTGGTGTTGGAGCCTAAATTGGAGCAAGAAATACGTAAGGGATAGTTACAGGATGCGAAGTTGAAGGAGATAGCAGAAAACATAGTGATTGGTAAGGCACCAGGTTTTAGTATGGATGACAATGGAACTCTGTGGTTTGGGAAAAGGTTGTGTGTGCCTGAGGATAAGGCTATACGAGAGGCAATTCTTTGTGAGGCCTATGAGTCTGCTTATTCTATTCATCCTGGAAGTACCAAGATGTATTTGGATTTAAAAGAGAAGTATTGGTGGTACGGACTCAAAAGAGATGTTGCTGAATATGTTGCTTTGTGTGATACCTGTCAGAGAGTCAAGGCTGAACATCAAAGACCTACAGGATTGTTACAACCAATGAAGATACCTGAGTGGAAGTGGGAAGAAGTTGGTATGGATTTTATAGTTGGGTTACCACGTACTCAGAGAGGATATGATTCAATCTGGGTAATAGTAGATCGGCTGACTAAGGTTGCCCACTTCTTACCGGTTAAGACTACCTATACTGGACCCCAATTGGCTGCGCTATACATGGAGAGAATAGTTTGTCTACATGGGGTTCCTAAGAAAATTGTGTCTGATTGAGGTACCCAATTTACATCTCATTTTTGGCAGCAAGTACATAGTTCGTTAGGAACCAAGTTGAATTTTAGTACAGCATATCATCCTCAGACGGATGGGCAAACTGAGAGAATTAATCAGATATTGGAGGATATGTTGAGAGCTTGTGCGTTGCAGTATGGTACAAGTTGGGACAAGAGTTTGCCTTATGCAGAGTTCTCGTACAACAACAGTTATCAGAAAAGTCTCAATATGGCACCTTTCGAAGCTTTGTATGGACGAAAGTGTAGGACCCCGTTGTTTTGGAATCAAACAGGAGAAACTCAAGTGTTTAGACCAGATGTTTTGAGAGACGCAGAAGAGCAAGTAAGGATGATCAGGGATAACTTGAGAGTGGCTCAGTCTCGACAAAAGAGCTATGCCGACACTAGAAGAAGAGAATTGGTTTTTGAAGTAGGTGATTATGTGTACTTGAAGGTATCACCTATGAGAAGTGTGAGAAGGTTTAACATGAAAGGAAAGTTAGCACCAAGGTATATTGGACCTTTCAAGATTCTAGAGAGACGTGGAGAGGTAGCTTATCACTTGGAATTGCCTGAGAGTTTGTCAGGTGTACACGATGTGTTCCATGTGTCTCAGCTAAAGAAGTGTTCACGTGTACCTGAGGAACAGATACCGTTAGAGGAGCTTATAGTTAAGGAAGATCTCACATATGAGGAGTTTCCGGTAAGAATTTTGGAGACGGCAGAAAGAGTTACAAGGAGCCGAGTCATAAAGATGTGCAAGGTTCAGTGGAATCGGTATACAGTAGATGAGGCTACTTGGGAAAGAGAAGAGGATCTGAGGAAAACATATCCACAGTTATTTGAGTAAGCATCGTCTGAATCTTGAGGACGAGATTCATTTTAAGGAGGGTAGAATTGTATCACCCTAAATTTTACAACATTTTTTAAAATAGGGGAAATTGATTTGTTAAGCATTTTATGGGCATTTGAATTTAGGAAATAATAATTTTATTAGGAATAAAATCAAATATAGGTCGACAACCATGAATGTGCATACATGCCACTGCATACTATTTTGGATTGCTTGGTTTGAAGTCGGATTTCGAATTGAGTTGAAATTGCATTTTGAACTTGCTTTGAAGAAAAATTCGAAAAAGAAAATAATAACTTTCTTCTCCTCCTTCATTTTGGCCCAAAGGCCTGCTGTTGCCGCTGTGGCCTTCTCTTCCCCGCGCCGGCCTGCTTTGCTTCTTACCCGCTGAGGCCCGCTCAGCTTTGCTCTAGAGCTAGCCCAGCTCGCGCAGCCTAGCAACGCGCGGCCCTCCCGCGCTGCATCGCTCGGCCCAGCCGCTCCCGCTGACCGCGCCTTTCCCCGCCGCTGACCAGCCGGGCCCACTGGTCAGGCTCTTCTTCCTCGCATCGTAACTGAGCCGGACACCATCTCCGCACCGGTGCCATCGCAAGACTCCGCCTCGGCCACGCTCTCCTGGATGCCGTGCCGCCTAAGGAACCCCGCCCCATAAATAGCCGCCTATGCCGCCTCCCTATTCTATCTACCGCCCGGTTCTTCACCCCGCAAGTTGCAGCCGCCGTGAGCTTGGAGTACCGCCGCCGTTTGTCAAGGACCCCGCTGCCATTGTTGGTTCCCGGTCCTCCATTTTGGGTCCGGTGAGTTCGTCGTTCCTTTCTCTCTCTCCCTATACTTTTCTTTCGTTAAAACGTGCCCTAGAAGCCGTGTACCGCAAGCTCCCGAAGCTAGCCATGGCGCCGCCGTGATTCCAGCCGCCGTCGGTACTGTGCCGACGATTTCTTTTTTATTTCTGCTGGATCGATTCTCATCCGTCGGTTTCTAATCCGACGGCTCATAAAAGAAGATATCCTTTTGCTGCCTATGTTTCAAATACGCCCTTATAAATATTCTAGATTCAACCCGCGGTCCTTTGCGCATTTTACAATTTATGTTTCTTTCTTTCGAAAGCGTATTTTCTTTCGGATGGGCTGAAATACGTTTTCAATTATTTATAGATTTGCCATTCAATTTGTTTTAACCGTAAAATCTTTGTTTTAACTCCGATTAGATCCGTTCAAGTTGCGTTGGGTTCGTAATTAAGTAATCTACACGTTTACGCTACTGTAAAGTAGGTTTCCAACTTTTATAAATCGAGCTTAGATCTAATCTATTATTTGTCTATAGGAAATCTTGTTTAAACTATAACTTTTCCGTTTTAGATCCGATTTTTGTGATCTTCGCATCTGTGTGTTCATAGCGAGACGTAGATTCGTTTTCCAAACTTTTCACGTTGATTCTTTGCTGTTGGTGTACTGTTCTAATCTGTAGCCTTGTTTGCTTTGTATGATTGCTCCTGGATGCTTGTATGTTGCTGTGGTTATTGAGTATAGACGGTGAGCAGTTCTTGGAAGATCAAGGGTACGACTTTGACGAGCAAGACCAGCAGGAGTACGTTGCTCAAGGCAAGTATAGCATGGGATCATCCTTGTTACCTATTCACTTTAATTCATTAAATCCATGTTGCATGTGTCTTCTTGTTAGGAATTTCCTAGAATTGGACTATTGCCTTGTCACCTATGGGTTATGCATATGGGTAGCTTTGCTAGAGCTCAGTTAAACCATGATCTTGTAACTTGACTAATGGTATATGCAATAAACATAAAATGTGACTTTTTAGCAACATGGAAACAGGGGGCTGGAGTGTTTAGCTACTTTCTAAATGCTTCAAATTGCTCTCCCTAAGGACTTATCTGTAAGTGATCATCCGGGACTTACAGTACAGCTGTGAGAGCTACATGGCTCTGGCTTTAGCTCAGTATAAGGACCTTTTCTAGCTTGTTAGTGGTTACCTTTATTGGCGTAAGAATGGCTTGTCGAATCGGGTATAGAGCGGCCTCTGGCCTTATGTGTTTAGGCTGCGTGTCAATGTGCCATCGGGAAGGGGGGCTCTATATCTGTTTACCAAGTGAATCTAATGGCCCCAACTTGTTAGATGAACCTTTGAAAGGCTTCATAGTGACCCCTGCCTGCTCACCTTGGGAGTGTTTTGGGAGTTATAAACCCGGGCATATGGGAATCACAACTCACAGTGAAAGTGTACAACCTCTGCAGAGTGTAAAACTGGTATATCAGCCGTGCTCTCGGTCACGAGCGGCCTTGGAACATTTATGGAATAGATGATCACTAAGTAATATCTGTTTATGCTATTCATTACTCATGTTTACATTTGATCATGTGTTCTACTTTGGGAACTGAAACACCTTGATGCTACTCATAAGCTAAAATTGTGACAACTAAAAGCTAACCGCTGTTAAGCCTGTGTCTAGCCTTTTGAGCCTCATGAACCCCGTGTTACACTTGTTAAGTACGACATGTACTTACGCTTGTTTATTTTCACTATTTGGATAAAAATCCTGGATGGGTAACAGATGACCCTGAGAATGATGATTTCCCTGAGGACTACTAGACTTGTGGTCAACCAGTCGACGTCCCTATGAATTGGAGCTTCCGCGATAGATCTTTTCATTATTTTCCGCTATACTTATGTAATAACTCTGTCTTATTCGTGATGTAATAAACATTGGTGATGATACTATTTATAATTTGTCGACTTATGTGTGTGACTGATCCCTGGGCGCACATAAGGTTTTGCACCCCATTTTATCCTTAAAATTGGGTGTGACACCTTTGGAGCAAAGGATTTTGGCACAAGTTTTTTTTTTGAGAAAGATTTTGGCACAAGTTAGTTAATAGAATCATTGCCATATACTTGGCCTCGTACAAAGCAATGGCTTGTCGAATCGGGTATAGAGCGGCCTCTGGCCTTATGTGTATAGGCTGCGTGTCAATGTGCCATCGGGAAGGG
Organism: Miscanthus floridulus; assembly: GCF_019320115.1. Taxonomy (NCBI): domain Eukaryota; kingdom Viridiplantae; phylum Streptophyta; class Magnoliopsida; order Poales; family Poaceae; genus Miscanthus; species Miscanthus floridulus. The sequence continues at coordinate 47,206,630 of NC_089585.1, forward strand.
GGGCTCTATATCTGTTTGCCGAGTGAATCTAATGGCCCTAACTTGTTAGATGAACCTTTAAAAGGCTTCATAGTGACCCCTGCCTGCTCACCTTGGGAGTGTTTTAGGAGTTATAAACCCGGGCATATGGGAATCACGACTCACAGTGAAAGTGTACAACCTCTGCAGAGTGTAAAACTGGTATATGAGCCGTGCTCTCGGTCACGAGCGGCCTTGGAACATTTATGGAATAGATGATCACTAAGTAATATCTGTTTATGCTATTCATTACTCATGTTTACATTTGATCATGTGTTCTACTTTGGGAATTGAAACACCTTGATGCTACTCATAAGCTAAAATTGTGACAACTAAAAGCTGACCGCTGTTAAGCCTGTGTCTAGCCTTTTGAGCCTAATGAACCCCGTGTTACACTTGTTAAGTACGACATGTACTTACGCTTGTTTATTTTCACTATTTGGTTAAAAATCCCGAATGGGTAACAGATGACCCTGAGAATGATGATTTCCCTGAAGACTACTAGACTTGTGGTCAACCAGTCGACGTCCCTGTGAATTGGAGCTTCCGCGATAGATCTTTTTATTATTTTCCGCTATACTTATGTAATAACTCTGTCTTATTCGTGATGTAATAAACATTGGTGATGATACTATTCATAATTTTGTCGGCTTATGTGTGTGACTGATCCCTGGGCGCACATAAGGTTTTGCACCCCATTTTATCCTTAAAATTGGGTGTGACACCTTTGGAGCAAAGGATTTTGGCACAAGTTAGTTAATAGAATCATTGCCATATACTTGGCCTCATACAAAGCAACACTCTATGAGAATATTGGTGCATTAGCTCCAGGTGAGGCCCAATGGAAACAAAATCGAATTATAGGCCGTAGCCCATGACCAGACCCAAAGGAAGACGTCCATGGGCCATGTGGCGCCGCTGCAGATTTCTTTCTGGCACGTTCAGTACTTCAGTTTCTGTAGTGCCTACCAAAGTCGTCGTCGTCGAGCCGGCTAGCTGCCAAGCCAAGCCAAGAACGCCGCCCCCAATCAAATGAAGAAACCAAATCTTGATCCTTGCGAGTTGCGACCATTTAAAGGATACTTTTACACCTACTCGGATAATATAAGGTCACGCAGATGCAGGCAGCCGTCAGCAGAAGATGCCCTCGGCTAGAGTGCAGCAGCGGCAGCAAATAAAAATCGTTATCCGGCCGGCCTTCACATGCGCCACCACCACCCAGCAATCCGCCAATCCGTGCCGTGATCCTTCCGATGCCGATCCCCACCTCCAATGGCAGGCGCCATCCGCTTCACATGATCTCACTGTCACACGCTTCGAGCCGCTTAGCTGTGAGCCCTGACCTTGGCCTGCTTGCTAGACTGCGAGAACCTGAAGCCTGCCCGTTCTCTGATCCCTTGCACAGTCGCGGTGCACGTGCCTCTCGATCTGTCATCCTCTCGCTCGCCTTCTCTTCTTGGCCCTGTATCGACTGCTGCTGAGCACAGACCACGGTCTCAGCATACTCGGATTCGGATGGCGACAATGTCAGGGCGTCTTCTTGCCCGGACGTCCTCGTCCAAGCGCCAGCAGCTCAGCTTTGCTGTTCTCCTCCTCGTCCTCTTCCAGAGCTCGTGCTGGTGCTGCTACGCGGCGACGGTGGGTTACAGTTACAGCGAGCAGGAGGGCGACCGGGTGGCGTTGCCTCCCCGGGCAGCCGAGGAGCCCTCCGGTGTCGCAGTTCGCCGGGTACGTCACCGCTGAATGAAGCACAACGGGAGGGCGCTCTTCTACTGGTTCTTCGAGGCTCAGACGTCGCCCGCGCACAAGCCTCTCCTGCTCTGGCTCAATGGAGGTTCTTGCTTGCCTTCAGCTAGTTTTTTTTATTTTCTTTCTTTACTTTTTTAGTTTCTGATGTTCAATTTTCCACGAGGACAGGAATTCAGAGCATGCACAACTGAATGACAGATCAATCGATGTATTCCTTGTGTCTAGTTCACTGTAAGTAGTTAGCTCATGCTCTGCAATGGTAGTAACCTGCAATGTGCAGGGGTCATTGATCAGGAATACTAGCAGTGCTCTGGACCTTGGCCTGTCCTACGAATGTTTTGTGCAAATTATCTTATTGTGCTTGCAGTTCTCTGCATTCTTCAGGAAAAGTTAATGTACAAACTATATTTCTGCATAACATGCAGGACCTGGTTGCTCATCAGTTGGGATACGGAGCTGCTTCTGAGTTGGGGCCTCTCAGAGTCACCAGACACGGGGCAGGGCTTGAGTTTAACAAATTTGCGTGGAACAGAGGTGCCTGCACCAACTTTTTCATTTTTAGATGGCAAAAGATCACTGCAATATAACCAAGCAAAACTGATAAGTACCTTTTATTGCTCTTGCCAGAGGCCAACTTGCTCTTCCTGGAGTCTCCTGTTGGGGTTGGCTTCTCCTACACCAACACATCCTCTGACCTCACCAAACTGGATGATGCTTTCGTAGGTACTTCCAGTATTCTTTAGGGAGTTTGTCTTTGCTTCGTCATTGTTTTCAAAATGTTTAAGATGTGTGCGTGTGGTGTCATTTTTTTTTTGTTTTGTAGCTGAAGATGCATACAGCTTCCTAGTAAATTGGCTCAAGAGGTTTCCGCAGTACAAGGGCCGCGAATTTTATATCTCCGGGGAGAGCTATGCAGGTAATTCATGACATTCCTTTATCCAAAAAAAGGTAATTCTTGACATGGGCTTACCATACCAAATACTAATAGTTGTTTTGTGATTGTCAACAAAGAACAATGTGGTGTATTATTTTTCACGTAAGAAAACATAGTTGCCCTCGGAACCATGGTCTCTAGTGTTAAGTTAAAACGTGGCAACCCTTGAAATTCTACATTCCAGTATTCCTACTGATTAAAATCTGGAAACTGTTCTGACGCTGAAAGTTCGGCTATACGTGTCTTTTACAAGTCCAAATTTTGATCACTACTGATAAGGTCCAGGAAAGGAAGGCGTAAAATTAGTTTTATGTTCAAGCATATGAATCTCTTCCTACAGAATCTCTTCCAGTTTACAAAATGTTAATGGTGGGTAAAAGTGCACTGTGTACATTTAGCATTCTACTTTAGTGTGACATCTCATTTTCCCAAAGTAAAAACTTCATTACCGCAGGTTTCAGATTCCATGCCTTCTTTCTATAAAGACACAGGAATTTAAGGTTTCTTCATACCACGTCATTAGGCCTTTATAGGTTGTATGGCATTACGGGAATGTCCACTGGCCATGGTATCTTTGATAGTGCACAAATTCGTGGAGCAAAACAATTCCTTTTCCTCTGCGCATCACTCAAAAAGAATCTTGAATGAATGCAGGTCACTATGTGCCACAGCTTGCTGAACTTGTCTATGACAGGAACAAAGGCAAGAGCAACACATACATCAACCTTAAAGGTTTCATGGTGAGAATCTAAAGAAAGAATCCTTTGACTACCGAATCTAGCCTTCTCCTTCTATTTGACAATTAGCTGATAGTGACAAGGTAGCTAAGAAGTGAATAGCAATTTTATTTATGCTTTACATGTGAGAAACATTATCTATTTCTTGAAAATGTACTTGTATCTGTAAAAATTACCAAAAAAAAGGGCACTGCCACTTCTCTGTAAGACTGTAACTATAATTGTGCTCCACTTTCATGAAACAGTTCATAGAAATGTAAAGTTCTAGTAGGAAAAATGTTCTGTGATGCTTACAAAATAATTTCAAAGCGTTACATGTTGTAACAATTGGATTGTCCCATTGTAGGTCGGTAATCCACTAACTGACGATTACTACGACTCGAAGGGGCTGGCTGAATATGCTTGGAGCCACTCAGTAGTGTCAGATGAAGTTTACGATCGCATCAAGAAGGTCTGTGATTTCAGGATCTCAAACTGGACCGATGATTGTGATAAAGCCATGAACACTGTGTTCAGCCAGTACCAAGAGATTGACATTTACAACATCTACGCACCCAGATGCAATCTTCCTCCGTCATCAGCTGCACTTGCTGTTGATCAAGAATTCGTAGCTAACGATCAGGTGAGCAACAGTTAGCTCAAAGTATATGCTCTGTTCTGAACTCCTGACGCTTTTTCTTACATGGTAGGAACGTTTCAGGAGAAGGATTAGGATGTTCTCGGGATATGACCCATGCTATTCTTCGTATGCTGAAAAGTACTTCAATAACGCAGATGTGCAGAGAGCATTCCATGCAAATGTCATTGGAACTCGAAAATGGCAAGTTTGCAGGTGAATCACCCTCAATTTGTTGTGACGAATGTCTTTACATAGTGCTTATATTTCATTGAAAACTGAACAAAGTAGTAATTAGGGAAACATTGGCATGGTTAAACTTTATAATTTATTAGGAAAAATTAGGCAGAGTTAGACATGAATGTGAATTTGACTTACTTTTATTTTCATGTACCATGCAGTGATTCAATTTTAGGGTCATACAATTTTTCGGTACTTTCCATCTTACCAATCTACTCTAAGCTTATCAAAGCAGGATTGAGGGTCTGGCTCTACAGGTATGAATATGATTCCTCTTAATCATTTCTCAGTCCTCCTATTGTTACAGAATATACCCTGTTCTTACTTATCCATGTACAGATATTTTACTCTTGGAAAACACTTGCTGAACCTTTCTGAAACATAATACTGTACTTGTGATCTCCGGTAGCTTAAGCCTTTAGAGTAGATTTTATCAGTGTTGGCGACTCAATGATAATTGAGTCTAATCCTCCATGCAGTGGGGATGCAGATGGTAGGGTCCCAGTGATCGGATCGCGGTATTGTGTGGAAGCCCTGGGCCTGCCTGTTAAGACACAGTGGCAACCTTGGTACCTGAACAAACAGGTCAGGAGTTCTGACTATTTTCCAACTGTTACCTTTGATACTGTTGTCAGTTTTGTATTATGGTACCATTAATGTGGAGGACATGTACAATATTGTAGGTCGCGGGAAGATTTGTGGAGTACCATGGCATGACAATGGTGACAATCAGAGGAGCTGGTCATTTGGTGCCCCTCAACAAACCTTCAGAAGGTCTCGCACTTATCGACACATTCCTTCAGGGCAAACAGCTTCCCACACACAGATGACAAGAGTGTTTAGGGTTGTGATGAGGGTTATTTTTATTTCAAAAACAAAATCTCAAGGATTGGACAACTTATGTGCGCCACACACGAGCTAATTAGTAAGCATTTCATTTCCAGTTGCTGCATGAATTGGGTTGGTTACAAATAGAGCCATACTCAACTGGATACTGGTTACATCAATCTTAATACCGGTTATCCCTTCTTACTTATTCAGCATATATCATTCTGGTAGCAGCCCTCAGTTATTTTTTGCCGGAAGTTGTGTGTCGGAAAGGAAGGATTTGATTAGCACAAGTGCCTCTGCTGGCTTATCTTGAGGAACTGTATGACCTGCTCCTCTGACAGTGGCCATGGTCAGCCCTTCATACTCAACATACCTTCCAGCAACCTGTAATGAGTTTCTTTAGCATCCTTTCAATACCAATGACCAATGCATGAACTCTGAAATGCAGTTTTCAGCTTACATGAAAAATATTAAATGAATAAATATGGAAAGTTTTGGGCTTGTAGTAGGGTGGCCGACCTGATTTTTTAGATACCATGGTTGCCACTGTGACTTCATAGGAAGCCCAAGTGCGTCTACCCAGTAGCGGGATCCAATAACCGGAACCCTGCCATCCACATCTCCGCTGTAAAAGAGTAACTATAATGAATTTAATTTGATCAATATCCAAACATGCACAAAAACAGGCCCCAAGTGCATGTCTAGCAGTTAGGACTTCATCCATGCATCCAAAATACAAGGACTTCTAGCGTTTAAATTTTATCCCAAATATAAAGACATTTGAGAACCCAACCCTACATAAGCTAATCCTCGCAACATGCTACAAGTTAATTTTATCCCGACCAAGAGTGTTATCGTCTAGCAATCTCAATCTCAATATTACTAACTGGAGGTCTCTAACAGCGCATTCCCATGTTAATTCTCACGATGCATTGAAAAAGGATAAATTGTAGAAGTTCTCATAAAAATAAGAGAGACCTGGCCATCAATTGTAGACTCTAATCACCATGGACAATAATAGAGATCTATTTTATTTTCTAAAGATTTACTGACATTATTTACCATTATGAAAAAAACAAAATGGAATCCCTAAATCAGTGTCCAAAGTACCCAACTCTCATATTATAAAGCATATTCTAAAGTAACCTAAACTTGTAACTAAATTACCCATATCACAATTAGTAAGTAAACTAAATATTATCTCAAATCTAATCTAAATTAGCAACATATTTTTATATGATATTATGGAAAAAAAGGTTTTAAATAGTCATAAGGTATGCCTATATATTTCTAAGTTACCCACTTGTATCACTAGTAATAGATAAAAACTAACTTAAATGTACACAATGCGCCATTATATAGATCAAATATACATGCATACATGAGCAACAAATACATATACTTATGTTTTAGCAATAATGACTTATATACTAATGGCACTAACATTTCATTTGAAATATATTCCATAATAATAATAAACTTTGTAAGTTATTACTTTAGATAAATATATTTTTTTTACAAAAAAAATCATTATTTATCTATATTAATAGTATATTTGTAAGAACTCTATTTTTGTTAAAAAACAATATTACATATATAATTCTTTGATAGAGGAAATTAATAAATATCTTGAGTAACGGAGGAGGTTAGTTCAAACCAAAAGGTGCCCTGGTTTTTCAGATTCAATTTGGATTACACAATCATTTTTAGACTTAAATATCAAATATTCTTTTGAGGTTAGCATTGTTCTACAATCTTGAGCGCCATTGTGTAGGCTTAAATGACGTTTTTATGCCATTGTGGTAATTAAGGGTGCAGTCTATAAGCTATGATCCTTATTCTTAATAAAGTACAAAATGAGTTTTTATTAAAATATACATATACAGATAAATATTTTGTAGGAACTCATAAATCAAAAAATTAAAATTCAAATCTAGATCTATGTTATGACAAAGGCAAAGCATGCAAAGAAGAGCCACTGTAATTTAATCTAAAGTTTCAATGAAAAAATATTTAAATAAAAACATAGAGATCATGCATAAGAAGAGAAACTATAGATATGATGAAGAAACTACAAAGATTCTAGCCTAAGTAGTAGTAGAAATTGATAGACTAGTTAAGCCAATTAGTCGCAAACAAGATTAGCCCCATCATTGGGCCACAATTAAGCCAAATAAGAGTGGTCCCGGATGTTTAATAAGCACTGCTACAAAACATACATATACTTGTAGGTTCCTGTGGGTACTGTGGTATCCCAAATATTTAATGATATTAAATAATTTTGAATGGAGACAAAATCAACATCCAAATTATAATAGCCGAAGAGATCTACAACTTTGTAGTTGTTTTTTTTTATTTGAGATTATTTAAAGTGTCAAATATATACAATACAAGATCCATAAATGTGTAGTTAAGATAATAGCGTCGGTTATATAGTCACGAGTTGTTGCGTAGTTGAGATAATAAAGAAGGCTATGGATGAGGCTGTATGTCATTGGTCTGAATTATGAGAAACACACTTTCTTTTTGTAACTATTAGTGCCTATATGTGCTTGAACCCATTATCACTACCGGTTTGGAATAGGCAATGATGCCCTGCTTGTCCACTGCCGGTTATAGTCAGTTTGGAAGCAGTAGCCATAGTATATTAGTATTCCCTTGTTGCCTAATCTATCCTAATCTTTTCAGAAATTCTTATACTTTGGGCCGGATAGAGGGAATAATCTATCCAAGTTATGTTGTTCCATGCATAAAGCAAGCAGGTGAACTGCATATATTACCTGTAGACCCAAATTCTTAGTCCAGCCTTAATAAGCTTGGAGTAAATAGGAAGAACAGAAAAGACCTCCATGTCGTAGAAGTCAAAAATTGGATCACTGAAACAAATTGTACGGCATATTCTATCTGATTAGTAGGGCATGCATCTCAAGGAAAGTAATAATAATGCTTTTATATTATTATGTCACCTGCAAAGACTCCATGTTCTGTCCTTGATCCGTCCACTGGTATTAGCATTAAGTGATTTCTGAACATCCATCCTGTTGAAGTAAGCTTCAATGTAGTTGGAGTAGCACGGATCGTATCCTGAGTACATCCTCAATCGTCTCTTGGACTTGTTCTAAAATTTGCATCCAGTTTATCTTCAGTTCCTAACTACAATACATTTCCTCTAGTTGCTGTACCTGCTAATGTATCAGCATGAGTTAATGAACACCTCACTTACCTTGGCTTCCTTTTCTACCGCGCTGCTGTCAGAACTAGACGACGACGACGACAGTGCTGATCCATCTGTGTTGCACTTGGGTGCGTACACGTTGTAGATGTCAATCTCATTGTACGTGTGGTATAGAAGGTCCATTACATGACCACATTCTGTGGAAGTGGGTGAGAGCTTGAAGTCACAAACATTTTTTACTCGCTCGTAAAATTGATCTGAGATGACTGAATGGCTCCAAGCGAACTCGACTATTCCCGTGTAGTCATAGTAATCATCAGTCTCTGCATTGCCGACCTATCAAGTGTATGTAGGTAAATTTTAGTTCTCAGCTCTTTCATACCTTATTACTTGTTGGAGCAAGGAAAAAAGCAGTAATCAATGTAAAAAAAAAAAACAAAGAATCAATGCACTTGAACAAAACTTGCACCTACAATCTCTGCAATACAATATGATACATAGCACAATGATTTGAAATGAAAATAACTGCCATAAATTTAATATTTCACCTGAAGTAAAAGAGTGAGATGGACGTGTGGTTTCTAATCACTTACAATAAATCCTTTCAAATGGATTTGCTGATTCGCTTCAAGGTGCTTGTTGTGCTCATACACCACTTCTGCAAGCTGTGGAACATAATGCCCTGTTGCATCAAAGTTGGTCAGTTTCTTAATCATAAAAATGCTATCACATATGTTTCACACATATATTGGTGGTTGTTGCTTACCGCATAGACCCTCAATTTTCTTGTGCTTGGCCAGTAGGATAACCACCATACTTGAAAACTAATACTTTTCCCCATATATTTTGTTGTCTTATTGCACACACTACTTTTCCTACCATGTCAGCCTAATATCATTATTTGTTTTTTTCCTTTTCAGTAACAACAAATTAAAAGAAGCATTAATTTTCTACAAAATTAAAAGAAGCATGCATTCAGCTGATTATATTCCGACAAGTCAATCGTATTTTTGAACAGAATAATTCCCGTCAACTTGGCTCCGCACCTAACAACAGTAGTGGGACTGTTTGGAATAGGGTCTGCATGTAGTTTAGGCTAACAACCTTTTTGACCAGGGAATAATAGACAGTGGAAAGATAGAATTTATTCGATCCTATTTTGCACGCTTACACTACTGATCACTATAGAAAGGCGGTATCCTTTCATTTTGGCCTTGGCCTCGGCCTCATTCAATCTTGCAATTTCTTTGCTGGGAGAAAGGGAGCTGTCTGCCTCCTTATATTATATTACCTGCATAGCTCTCTCCTGATATGTAGAAATCATGGCTCTTGTACTGTGGAAACCTGTTGAACCAGTTCACTAAGAAGGTGTAGCTATCTTTGGCTGCATCATTTTAAAGTTTTAATCAACAAACAGAGCAGCACGAGTTTAATTAGCTTTCTTTTTGTTAAATAATACGAAGTGAAGGTTAATACCGACGAAGCGATCATCGAGGTTGTCTAGGTCAGAAGAAGTATTTGTGTATGAGAAGCCAACACCAACGGGGGATTCCAAGAACAGCAAATTGGCCTCTGAATGAAATTTCAACCAAGCAAACGAAAAATGAGTAACAGGAAAAAAATTTGAACTACTCTGAACATCACGAACTCTGTGCTAATGTGGACAAAAGAAAAATTGTGGGTAAAAACAAGTTCGGTGCACCCCTGTTTCTCTAGGAGCTCAGGTCATCAGGTGTTATAAAACTGAGTTGCATGCTAATGTAGAAAAATAAGAACTGAAATTAATTGCGATTTAAAAGACAAGGTGGGGTGGTTATGTAAAACATGGTGAGGCATCAACTATATGCGTTTTTTATTCAGAAGGTGAAATTTTGCCATAAGTTTTTATTTGGAGAAAACAAAAGTATTTTTAAAGTTTTGAAAACACAAGTTTTATTAAAAAGAGAATACAATAATATTTTTTCCTGGAGGGGTGTGAATGTGCTACACTTCCAACAAAACTACCACGTACATCGATCGACCAAACTAACAACTCAACACCACTGACCACTGCCCGTTCAAGGATGCTATGTTGAGCCAATTTGGTCAGAGTGATGACCCAACCAATTAACAGTTCAACATAGACAGGAGCGTGCGGTGGCGCACCCGGAGGTTCAATAAAGCCTTATGACCCTATGATGTGACCAGAAGATGAACACGACACCATTCAAGTAGCAGAGAGCAAGGAGATAGAGAAGTAAACCTTTATTCCATGCAAATTTGTTGAACTCCAAACCAGTTCCGTTGCTATTGACCAAGAGAGGCCCCAGCTCAGAAGCTGCTCCATAGCCTACAGATGAGCAACCGGGACCTGAAAATTGATTGAAAAAGGTTATGTTAGAGGATCACAGTGCAAGAAAATATCGAACTGCATGGAAAATGTTAGAGAAATTAAAGAACACAAAGGTTTAAGAATACCAATCAACTTTTGCAGTAGAAAAAAATGACCATAACTAAGCAAGGCTATATATTAAGGTCTGAGGACGTTTGGTTGAACAACATCCGTGGTCGACGTGTATCGCGAACTACAGCGCCAAATAAAGGCAAAAGCACAAGAAAGAACCAACAGAAAGCTGAACATTAATCAATTCTTATTAACAACCTCCATTGAGCCAGAGCACGAGAGGTTTTTGAGCCGGTGACGTCTGAGCCTCAAAGAGCCAGTAGAAGAGCGCCCTCCCGTTGTGCTCATTCACGGTGACGTACCCGGCGAACTGTGACACAGCAGGGCTTCTCGGCTGCCCCGGGAGGAAACCCACCCGGTCGCCTTCCTGCCGGTCTTGGGCTACCATCGCTGACACTGACAGCAAGGATAGAGCAACTAATAAGATGGTGAAGAGTGGATGCCTCATTGGGTTTCGATCTATTGTTGTATGCTCGCTTCACGTTCACAATGAAGTAAAGAGTGCAAAGCTCTGTGTCTGTGTGTGTGCCGTGTCCACCGCCACTGAGGAAGACACGATACTAGCCGTCGCTAGATGGCTTGAGCTATTTATAGCAGAGGTGCCACTACTTGATGTTTGTCATTTAGGGACTAGGGTGCTTTCCAAATACTATGCATGTGAGCATAATCAGGGGCGGATCCAGAACGGGGCTGCGCCCCGGGCTGAGCTGCTGATTCGGTCTTCTTTTGTCTAATTAAGATCATAGTTTTTTAGGCTAAACACCACATATGTTACAGGGGCTACATGGACTCGCCCCGGGCTACAGCCCGAGCAGCCCGGGCCCTGGATCCGCCCCTGAGCATAATCGATGGAGCTCTCAAAAGGTGTTGACTAGTCAAATCATCCGGTTTATTATCCAAAAAAAAGTAAGATGCTTTACTTTCCTTTTAATTCATTTTTCCTAATAACTTTGATTAAGTCCAATTTCTCTATCATTTACTGACATCTAGCTTGCGATAAAAGATTATGACAAAAACTTTTAGTAAATGACAAAATATTACGATAAAACATTTAGTAAACGACAAAATTATCACATAAAGCTAAATCAATAAAAATCAAGTTATTAACCAGGCTAGTGTGGTTACTATCAAATCCAGAACCGTAGGTAACACTGAAAACCATTGCCACAGGTGCAATGCTAACCATGGGGATAGTAATTTTGATATAATTTAAATATATATTTTTTTTCAATTTTTCATTTTAGTTCATCTAAAAATTCTTGATGATGGCTACTCCATCCGTAGAAGTCAAATATTTTTAACTTTGACCCATTATATATAAAAAATATTAATATCCATAATACATAATTAGTATCATTAGATGAATCGCTAAATATTACTTTCATAATAAATTTATTTAGGGAAACAAATGTTGCTTATTTTTTTATAAAGCTAGTCAAAGTTGAGAGAATTTGACCAGCACGTAGCGCCATTCTTTTTGGAATGGAGGGAGCAGTGTATGTAAATAAATATTAACATACACATGTTTTAATGGGCATGACTATCAATCTAAGAAGAAGGAAATAGTACCCTAGCATTTATTGTTCATCTACCATTATCAAAAATTGAGAATGACCACGACAATAAAGTAGACTTGCACGAATATCCTAACATCTACAATGGGGTAATTGAAATCTACTTCAAAAAGAGCTCAAGATCATTCTAGATTCTTTACTCTGGCAAAACAAAATATCCAAATTTAAAGCAAACGTAGTATAGAATTAGAGAGATTACACCTTGAATTATAGCTACATCCTTTCCAAAATCAACTTTAAAATTAGAGGTTATATTGAGAAATAGAGTCAATATTTTTTTTCAAAACCCCAATTTCTCCAAATCTAAAGAAAATAAATACCTAAATCTAAATACAAGTGAGGATGATGTTACTAACCTTGGAGAGCTTGGATTAGAGTACTACATTGAATCCCCAAATTTTTCAAAAGTTTGGGTCCCTTCCAAGCCACAAGCACCCAAGAACAAAGCTCCTCTCCTTACATGAGCAAGGTTAGGGAGATAAATTATTATTTACAAGAGCATATCACTAGTGGTTTATAGCTAAAACCTCGTAATAATGCATCAACATTAATATTGGTTGTTGTCCAATATCGGGGTATGGTGTAGTGTTGCTTGACCCATCAAGACTAGTTGGCCACAATGGCTAGGGGAGGAGGTATCACTGCTGGTTTGAGCCTCCAATTGGTTTTGGTGGATTGCCATGAATAGTTGAGTTAGTTGTGTAGTTCAACAAATTGTGATGCACTATCACTACCGGTTTTGTCTCACCAATGGTGATGCCCTAGGAGTGATGTGTCATTCCATAGTTGTTTGGAGTAGAGAGCACTTATTTGCAACAGGGGGCTACTCTTGCTTAGGTACTCCATAAAGATAGTGGGGAGTGTAGAATCAAGGATACCTTTGCAAAAAAATATTGAGCATCTTTTAAACTCTCTTCACTATCTATATCTCAACTCTTATAATTTATATTGTGTAATACAGTTTCATAGAAATGGCGTGGTAGATTTAACAACTCTTTTTTGATAGATACCTCACTTTAGAACATAGACATAACGCGTTTTTGGAATACTAATGCATCGGATGATCCTAGGTGTTAATTGCCAGTACTAGAAGAAAAGGTGGCTCCAGAGAAGGTCCAGAAGAAATCCATGGTTATTAGACGATCCACTAGAGGGTGGGAAAATCATCCGATAATAAGTGAGAAATTCTAGTGGTTCTAGAGACATTCCATACAAGATCCAACCTTCCCAGATGATATGGTGTGTCCAAGAGAATAGAACTAGATAAATAGTTTAGCATTGGATTTTGCTTAGATTATTCTGTCATTGAACAATCGCTATTCACCGGTTTATGAGACCCTAACTTCGAGTGCTTAATTATACATCTGCAAACACCTAGATCAACTTGCGATGGCTTTCTTAGGATTGTTTTTAAGGGTTTCATTTTGTCACGAGTGACTCCCCAAATATCTAGATCAACTCCAATAGGGGAAATTAGTTCCATCAAGGTGAGAAAGCCTAGAGGTATCCATCCTTCTATCTCTAAATAACATCGGCTCTACAATGGTTAGGCCAAAGATTCAAATTGAGCCAACTAGCTCAGATACCACTTGTAGAGACCATGATGCCTAAGAGGGGGATGAATTAAACTTTCAAAATTTCTAAGATAAACTCTTTCCTCTAATTTCCACTTATCAAAACCAATGCAATAAAGTAATCTATCTACGTGCAACTGAGGTTTTGCTAAGTGTGAGTAACACCCTAAAATTTGCATGATTTTAAAATAGAAGAAAATGAATTAATTATGTATTTTTGTGAGCATTTAAATTTAGAAAAATAATAATTTTGTTAAAAATAAAATCGAATATAGGTTTATCTACATTTTTATGCATTTATGCTGCTGCATATTATTTTTGTATTGTGTGGTTTGAACTCAGATTTTAAATTAATTTGAATTTGCATTCAAAATTTGTCTGGAAATTAGTTTAGAAAATAAAAAAGAATTTTCTTCTTCCTCCTAGCTTCTGGCCTGCTGGCCTGCTTCTCCACGCCGGCCCAGTCTCGTCCGCGCGCCCCGTTTCTCCCGTAGCGGCCCAACCAGCTCGGCCCAGCACGCGGCCCAGTCGCATGCCGCGTCGCGCCCTCCTTTCCCCTTCTCTCTCGCTGACATCGCGGCCCCATGCCTTTTCTCTCGCTGGAAGCCTGGGCCCACATGTCAGCGTCGTCTTCCTCGCTCGTGTCTGAGCCAGACTCCACCGCGCTGCCGTGACTGCCTCTACTACGCCGCGCCTAGCATGAACCCCAAGCCAGCTCCGCCCATAAAATAGTAGCCCGAGCCCACACCGCCTTCCTATCCTGCCTTAGAGCAAGCCTTCGCCCTCGCCCAGAGCTCGCAGTCACCGCAACCCTAAGCTCCGCCGCCATCATTGGGTTTGAGCAGCCGCCGCGCGCCATCGTCGGTTCCCCGCTCTTGTTTTTTGTTTCGGTGAGTTTACCTTGATTTCCTCTCTCCCCGTGGCCTTGTTTCTCTCAGTCGTGGATCGTACGCCACAAACCAGCTCGTCGCCGGCCACTTCCCCCTCCCGAATCAATCCTGGTCGCCCGAGTTTAATCCAACGGCCGGTATCACCCGATACCCCTTCGTCGGTCGCTTTTGCAAAAAGGCCCTTATAACTATTTGGATCTCAACCCGCAGTCCCTATTTTTATTCTAAAGAGCCCCTGACTTTTCTTTAAATCATGCCCGCAGTCCTTATTTTGGTTTAAAACCAGATTTTAATTATTTTAAATCCGAAAATCAAGTTTCATCTATTTACAAGACTGCCACCATCTTCCGTAGGCCATAAAATCTCTGTTTTAACTCTGATTTGATCCGTTCAACTTGCGTTATGTTCATAATTCCATAATCTACATGTTAATAATACTATTAAGTATGTTTTCAACTTTTAAAATTCGAGGTTAGATTTAATCTATTATTTTACTAAAGGAAATCATGTTTAATTCATAACTTCTTCGTTTTAGCTCTGATTTTTATGATCTTCGCGTGTGTGTTCGTAGTGAGACGTAGATTCGTTTTATAAACTTTTCATCTTAATTTTATGCTGATTGGTGTACCGTTCTAATCTATAGCTTTTGTTTGCTATGCATGATTGTTTCTGGATGCTTGTATGTTGCTGTGATTATTGAATATAGATGGTGAGCAATTAGTGGAAGAACAAGAGTATTACTTTGACGAGCACGATCAGCAGGAGCATTTTGTTCAAGGCAAGTATAGCATGGGATTATCCTTATTTCCTATTCACTTTAATACATTTAATTCATGTTGCATGTGTCACCTTGATAGGGATTCCCTAGAATTAAACTTATACCTTGTCACCTATGGGATATGCATTGGGTAGCTTTGTTAGTACTCAATTAAACCATGATCTTATAACTTGACTAATGGTATATGCAATAAACTATAAAATATAACTTTATAGCAACATAGAACAAGGGGGCTAGAGCATTGGGCTATTTTATGGTGCTCTAGATTCCTCTCTCTAAAGACGTATCTGTAAGTGATCATCTGGGAGTTACAGTACAGCTGTGAGGGCTACATGGCTCTAGCTTTAGCTCAGTATGAGGATATTTTCTAGCTTGTTAGTGGTTATCATTATTGGTGTAAGAATAGCTTGACGAATCGGGTATAGTGCAGCCTCTATCCCTATGAGTATAGGTTGCGTGTCGATGTGCCATTGGGAAGGGGGGCTCTACATCTATTTACCAAGTGAATCTAATGGCTCTAACTTGTTAGACGAATCTTTGAAAGGCTTCGTAGTTAACCCTATCGATCTTCCTTGGTAGTGGGTTAAGAGGCTCGTGACCTCAGGCAAAAGAGTAAATCATGACTCACAGTGAAAGTGTACAACCTCTGTAGAGTGTAAAACTAATATATCAGCTGTGCTCACAGTCACAAGCGGCCTTAGAACATTTATGGAATAGATGATCACTAAGAATTATTGGTTTATGCTATTCATTATTCATGTTTACATTGTTCATGTGTTTTACTTTGGGAATGAAACAACTTGTTGCTACTCTTATGCTAAAATTATGATAACTAAAAGCCGAATGTTGTTAAACCTGTGTCAAGCCTTTTGAGCCTCACAAACCCCATGTTACACTTGTTGAGTACGACATGTACTTACGCTTGTTTATTTTCATTATTTAGATAAAAATCCTGGATGGATAACAGAAGGCTATGGTAATGACGACTTTCCTAAGGATTACTAGACTTATGGTCAACCAGTTGACGTCTATAGGATCTATAGGAAGATAAAGAAGGCCTAGAGGGAGGGTGAATAGGCCTATAAAAAATTTAACTCAAAACTCTGTTAGAACAGAGGGCGGCACTGCCGGCCTTACAGGGCGGCACTGCCGCTCTACGAAAAATAATATAACACAGTTGAGATTTAACAGATATAAACCTGACCCCACTAGTTGCTTAATCCTACAATATAAAGCCAAGATCCAGTTCAAAGACTAGATACCACAGAAACTTCACACAACAATGAATCGAGCAACTAAACCCTAGCAACAGCTAGCAATAAGATGAACTGCAAGTATAGTAAAGATGAAGCACGCGAGACACAAGATTTATCCCATGGTTTAGCTCACCACTAAGGTTTGCCTAAGTCCACGTTGTTGAGGAAGCCACAAAAGGCTTGAGCTTGCCACCAAGGCTTGCCTTACCCTCGTTCTCAAATCAAGAGAGTGAACTCTTGAAGTGAGGGGTGATTTCTTAGTTTTTGAATGAGGTTACAAACCTCCCAAGGCTGTCACACAAGTTGGCAAGCACAAGGGCGATGCCTAGCCGGCTAGGAGCAAGCTCCAAGAGTAACAAACCCTAGAATCGCTGGCCAAATGTGAACCAAATGCTCTTAGACTTTGGGAATCAGTGGACCTTCTCTCTAATCGAGTTTTGCTGCCTTTTCTCTCAAGTTTTGATGGTTGGAATCAAGGATTAGCTTGAGGAATGGAGGAGCAACAATGGAGGAGAGAGGTGAGCTTTAGTTCTGTCTGTTTTTGAGCTGAATGACTCAGTGGAGAAGATGACTGTTGTGGGCCAGGCCTGAAGGGTATAAATATCCTTTGAGCTCAACGATCAGTTAAGGGCAGCACTGCCGCTATTAACCGGGCGGCACTGCCGCCCTAGCCAAAACAGGTAATAGGATATCAAATTTGGCTGGCTGTTTTGACTAGGTGGGAGGATGTAGATCTGTGAATTTGAGCATCTGATTCAATAATTGACCAACTGTCCTAAAATCCCTCTCAATAGTACGGCTTTCCCTAAACTCAAATTCAACACATAAAAGAATTTAAACCTCCTTTGAGCTAGGTCTAGCCACCTTTTGTAATTAGGACACCTGCAACCTGTACATCATCCTCATTCTTTGATTTCCTGCTTGTCATCTCGATAAATCTTATTAGTCCTCTAATTTGGTGGTCATCAATACCAAAACCCACAATAGGGCTTGATTGCACTTATAATCTCCCCCTTTTTGGTAATTGATGACAACCCAATTAGAGCTTACAAATGATATAAAATATAAACTGAGATTTTTGAACCATGGGAGTAGGAGCCTCCCCCAAAATATGTGAATAAAGATTTGAATTCTCAAATTTGCATGAAAGACCATGATTCACAGTTTAGGTGTGATGGAAACCTCCCCCTACATCCATGCCTATTGTGGGGTGCTGAACAAAGTGTCATAGGAATGAACTTGATGCATATGACAGGTTTTATCAGTTCAAGCACATAAGATTTCGGCTGATACAACAAAGGGCGGCACTGCCGGCCCCATAGGGCGGCACTGCCGTCCTGACTATGTCAGTCAGGTAGCAATCAGATTTCTACAGCAGATCATATGGATATAAAACAATTTAAACACAGAATATGATAAGCTAAAACTATAACCATGAATACATGTCCATATCCGAAGCAAATAAAGTCACAAAGTAGCATAATTTCATAAAATAGAGTTTTGAGCGACTCTTAAACTCACAACCTAACAACTACTCTCATCGTATCTGAACATCAAGCGCAGCAGTGAAGAACATATGGCATCGAAAAACTGTTGACCCCTCTAATTTTCTCCCCCTTTGGCATCAAGTACCAAAAAGAGAAGAAATAGCAGAGAGATCACTCATCACTATCGGAGTCGACGCGGGCACGTCCGGCGACGTGGGTGTGTGAAGTGAAGCATGCTGAATGTCGTGGAGGTGCTGCCCCAGCTAATGTAGAAGGCCCTGGCTGATCCGTCGAAGGATGCGGTCTCCTAGAATATGTGCGAAGCAAAGCTGCCTGAACCTGTGGATCGGCCTCTGTAGGGTGAATCTCTGCACCAAGGTCCTGCTGACTTGGGGGCTCCTCAAAATGCTGTCCCTGTGGGTACCCATAGTACTAACTGAATGGTTCATATGAGTGTCCATGCTGCTGATCATCTGGCTATTCATCATGGTGCTCATCTGCCTGATCCTACTCCTCATCGGAAGAAGAAAGGCGAGGCAAGTTAGGAAACTGAGGTGGTGGCTACACTGGTGGAAGTGGTGGTAGCCCTGCCATCTCCCTAGCATGCCTCACTGCTTCTCTATTCTCCATTCTATCCTCATAAGCAGTCTGAGAAATATATGTACAATGAGCAAAGATTACCTTCATCCATGCACTCATCTTTCCCCACTTAGACTTCTTTTGTTCCCTAGCCCTGGACGGCTCAGGAATATCTCTGTGTTTAGCTCTAGAAGAGTGAAAGCCTACTGCTCCACTATCTCCAAGTCCTCTAGAACCAGTGTGCTGAGTAGCTGAGCCAAGTCCCCCTAAGCCACCATGTGTCTTTTTGATCTTATAAATAGTGTGCTCATAGTCCTTAGGGAACCACATGCCAGTCACTCTTTCAATCATAAACATGAGGTAAGGAGCATAGGGCAAAGATCTTCTCCCATCATCCATGGCATATGCTAGCTCAACCCAAATGAATCTTAGAACATTAAACTTTTCACTGCTGGGAAACCTAGACAACACATTAGTGATATAGCCATTCAAATCTGTTGCATTGTCTTTAGGGTTGAGAGTGATCCTAAAGAGATTGTTCATGATGTAATAGAAGCTCTTGAGCTTTGTTCTTGACCAATCAAGAACTGCAAGATTTTGATCCTCTCACATGAAGCTTACTTCCATTGGCTCAAAACAACGCTCATTATGTATCCTCTCATATCCCCTGTGGATGTGTCCAAAACCAAGAATACGACAAAAGGTGACAAAGTCAATGCGATAATTTCGCCCATCAGTCATCCAATGAAGCTCATCCACTTCCCTGTTCCAATAGTAAGTAGCATGAAACTGAGCAAGAATCTCCCTGTTCCAATAATACCTGAAACTCATGATGTCTGTCATCTCAAAGCGGTCACAGGTCTTGATTGTTGTAGCAAATTGATGATCATCTCTGCTCTCCAAGTCACCAAAGTCAATGTACTACATCTTGCTAATCTTGCCCTTTGACTTGGATAGAATGGCTGTAGAATAAAAATCAGATTGAAAAGCATTCCAAAATCTATAATCAATGCCATTTGATTTGTCAGAGGAGTAGGGATCAATCTCTCTGGCTTCACCAGTCTTCTTACAACTCATAGAATAATCAACAACTCTATGATCATCACTATTTTGGGGAGGGATGAGATCGAACCTATCAGTGTTATCTCTCATGTAGCTGCTATCAAACTCTAAAATGTATAGAGGAGAATCAGGCCACACTTGAATGGTTCTTCCCATCTTCTAAATATTTTCCTCTTCAGCAAGGTCTTCATCAAGATTTCTGTCTCTGGGGTTATAGCTCGCCTGTCCCCTGCCTCTCTTGACCTTTTGCTTAGTTGTCAACACCTTCCTTTTACCTTGGTCCATCTATGCAATATAAATAAGACTTGATAAGAAACTGTATAAGATAATGAGTTAGACAAAGCTGCAAGCAGGTTTTAACAAGAAAAAGAATTTTGAAGATGACACAGGAAGCAGTGCTGGATTTGGAATCAGCATGGTAGGGTGGCACTGCCGCCCCCTGAGGCTGGCACTGCCGCCCTCAGTTGCTTCACTATTTCATCTTCCAATAGTGTCTATTCATCATCACAATTTCAGAATCATAGTCTAAGCAAGGAATACATGAAACCCTAGCCATGAATTTGAAAGATTAAGTATAAAAATTTTAGAAACAATTTTTGATAAATGAATCCAATCCATTCTGAACTTCATCAGATTTATGAACTTGAGAATAGCAGTTTGAATCTGCTAGGGGTGCCATTAATGGTCCCAAGGGCGGCATTGCCGCTCTCCCCAAAATTGTCCAACCGGTGAAATCCAAAATCAACTCGATTCAACCATCAAAAACCTTTTTAAACCCTTCATACTCCCCCTAGAAACTGAAATCCATGACTAAAAGCTTCACATTGCATAGATCAAAAGGGGTTAGGGTTTCACGTTGCTTCCAAACCATTGGAGTGGAGGGAGAAGAGAAGAAATAGCTTGGCTAGGAGCCTCCTGCAGTGACCAGCGAAGAAGAGTCTCGGTCGGCTGTAGGAGCGGCACTGCTGGGGTGGCAGTCCGCAAAAAACAGCAGCGGCGCATGCTTGAGAGAGAGGAAGAGAGAAGCACGGGCGTCGGCATCGGCTGGGAGAAGAGAGAGTTGGGTCGAGGGCCAGAGAAGGAATAAGTAGAAGAAAACGGGCCCCGCGACCTAGCCAAAATGGACTGAAAATGGCCTAGTTTTCAAAGAGCGGCACTGCCGGCCAAGATGGGCGGCACTGTCGCCCTACCAATTTTGCACGGTTTACGCTGAAACTTTATGAACTCCTTCACCTCAGATATGGATATATATTCTCTAAATATCATGACCAGTAAGCAATCAACAATACAGACAATGGTCATGGCACTTAGTTGGCCTTTTGAAAAGGTTTTGAAACACAATATAATAACCTTTTAAATCATTTTCCTATGTTGCTAAGCAGTCAAATAGAGGTGTGCTATATTTCAAACCATGTTACGAGAATCAAGTATATTTAGCTCACTATGCAAAGCACAAAACCTTGACTCATTGAGAGGCTTAGTGAAGATATCGGCTAGTTGTTTTTCGGTGCTCACATGACAAATTTTGATATCTCCTTTGGTTTCGTGGTCTCTCAAGAAATGATGTCGGATGTCCATATGTTTGGTTCTTGAGTGGCTTACAGGATTGTTTGTTAGCTTTATGGCACTTTCATTGTCACACAAGAGTGGGATTTTGGTGAATTGACATCCGAAATCATGAAGGGTTTGCCTCATCCAAAGTAATTGAGCACAACATGCACCGGCGGCAACATACTCGGCCTCAGCGGTGGAAAGGGCTACACAATTTTGCTTCTTAGAACTCCAAGACACTAGGGATCGTCCAAGAAATTGACATGTCCCTGAAGTGCTTTTTCTATCTACCTTGCAACCGGCATAATCGGAATCCGAATAGCCAAGTAGATTGAACTTGGAACCCTTGGGATACCACAAGCCAAGGTTAGGAGTGTGTACTAAATATCTCAAGATTCTCTTAACAGCCACTAAATGGCACTCTTTCGGGTTAGCTTGAAATCTAGCACACATGCACACACTAAGCATTATGTCCGGCCTAGATGCACATAAGTAAAGTAAAGAGCCGATTATGGAATGATATACCTTGATGTCTATGGCTTTCCCTTCTTCATTTAGATCAAGATATCCATTAGTTGGCATGGGAGTTTTGATAGGCTTGGCATTCACCATGTCGAACTTGCTAAGCATATCATGGGTGTACTTGGTTTGGCTAATGAACGTCCCTTCCTTCATTTGCTTGATTTGAAATCCAAGAAAGAATTTCAGCTCACCCATCATGGACATCTCAAATCTCTTAGTCATAATCCTACTAAACTCATCACAATACACATGGTTAGTACTACCAAATATTATGTCATTGACATATATTTGGCATACAAATATATCATTTCCAACTTTATGTGTAAAGAGTGTAGGGTCGGCTTTGCCTATTTTAAAGCCTTGTTTGAGCAAGAATTCCTTAAGGCATTCATACCATGCTCTTGGTGCTTGTTTAAGCTCATAGAGCGTCTTTTGGAGTTTATAGACATGGTTGGGGAAATTAGGATCTTCAAACCCCGGTGGCTGCTCCACATACACCAACTCTTATATTGGGCCATTGAGGAATACACTCTTGACATCCATTTGGTACAGCTTGAAGTCATGATGGGCGGCAAAGGCTAGAAGCATTTGGATTGCTTCAAGTCTTGCCACCGATGCATATGTTTCTTCAAAGTCCAAGCCCTCTACTTGAGTGAAGCCTTGGGCCACCAATCTTGCCTTGTTCCTTGTCACCACACCATTTTCATCTTGCTTGTTGCAGAAGACCCATTTAGTACCAATGACATTTGTATTGGGCCTTTCAACCAATTTCCACACTTGATTTCTCTCAAAGTTGTTGAGCTCTTCTTGCATGGCCATGACCCAATCCGGATCTCCAAGTGCTTGTTCTACCTTGAGAGGTTCCAAAGAGGAAACAAATAAGTAATATTGACAAAAATTTGCTAAATGTGAACGAGTTGTTACCCCCTTTCGAATGCTCCCAAGAATGTTGTCAATGGGGTGATCTCGTTGTATAGTTTGATGTAGCCTTGGATGCTCAACACCTCCTTGTTCCTCTTCTAGACCTTCAACCTCTTCTTGTTCAAAGATAGGCTCCAGGTTGAGTCCTTGAGGTGGTGGAGTAGGAGTTGAAGAAACTGCTGCTGAGGTAGATGGGGCGGCACTGTTGCCCTCATAAGCGGCACTACCGCCCGGCTGATGTCCAGCAGGTGAGTGCTGCCCTCGTCGATGGAGTATGTCAACAGAAATTTGTGTAGCAACAGCCTGGGGATCCTCATCATCAGTGGCTTGATCTTCTTGTGGCCTAATGTCGCCTATAGCCATTTGCTTGATTGCCTCACATGGTGGATCCTCCTTCCCTGCAACACTTGAATCAACTTGCTCCACTTGAGAGCCATTAGATTCATCAAATGTCACATCTACTGTGACTTCAACTCTACCCATGGTTTTGTTGAAGACACGATAGGCATGCTCATTTGATCTATAACCAAGAAGAATGCCTTCATCAACTTTAGGTGCAAATTTAGAGGTTTTGGGTCTTTTGTTAAGTATAAAACACTTGCACCCAAACACTCTAAAGTATGACACCTTTGGTTTGTTACTGGTTAGAAGCTCATATGAAGTCTTCTTGAATTTCTTATGTAAGTAGAGGCGGTTGATTGCATGGCAAGCGGTGTTGACAGCATCACTCCAAACGAGATCTGACATCTTGTACTCATCTAGCATTGTTCTTGCCATATCAAGAAGTGTACGGTTCTTCCTCTCTACTACACCATTTTGTTGAGGGGTGTAAGGAGTTGAAAACTCATGCTTGATGCCCTCATCATCAAGAAATTCTTCAACTAGAGTGTTCTTAAATTCGGTCCTATTGTCACTTCTTATCTTCTTGATAGGAAGACCGAACTCCCTTTATGCCCTTCTCACAAATATCTTGACTTTCTCTTGCGCCTAGGACTTATCATAAACAAAGAACACACAAGTGAAATGGGAATAATCATCAACAATAACTAGACCATATTTGTTACCCCTGATGCTTATGTAGGTGACCGGTCCAAAGAGATCCATGTGAATCAACTCCAACGGTTGTATGGTAGTCATGATGCTCTTTGGTGGGTGAGGTACACCTACTTGCTTTCCAGCTTGGCAAGCGCTACAAATCCTGTCTTTCTCAAATTGAATATTGGTTAGTCTAAGGATGTGGTTGTCTTTTAGGATTTTGGCCAAGTTCCTCATCCCAACATGAGCTAGTCGGCGATGCCATAGCCAACCCATGCTAGATTTTACCACTAAATAGGTCTCAAGCTTAGCTTTCCCTTTGCTGAAATCAACTAGGTAAAGCTTGTTCTTGAGGCGACCCATAAAGACAATAGAGGAATCCTTCCTCTTAGAGACTTCTACACCTTTATCCGTGAAGAGACAATTGTAACCCATCTCACACAATTGAGAGACGGACAACAGATTGTACTTCAAGGAATCAACATGTAAGACATTTGTAATTGAATGATCAAGTGTAATAGCTACTTTACCAAGTCCAATCACACCCCCTTTTGAATTTTCACCAAATATGATATTCTCATCTGAATTTGTAGTTGGGGGGGTATGATGACAACATACTCCTTTCTTCAGTCATATGATTTGTACAGCCGCTGTCAAGCACCCAACTTGACCCACCGGAGGAGTATGCCTGCAACACAAGTTTAGTTCCTAGTCTTAGGTCCCCAAATATTCTTGGGGCCTTGTATGTTAGTCACAAGAACTTTAGGAACCCAAATAAAAGTATTATGATAAACATTTCAACAATTTCCAACAAACTTGGCAAACACCTCCCCCTTGCTGTTGTGCTGCAAAACAAAGTTAGAATCCAAACATTGAGGAGGTGTTTTTGTCTTTGGTTGATAAGCATATCTATTTTGAGTGACCCAGATAGATTTCTTTGGTTTCTGAACAACCTGCTCTGGAAGTGACACCTTCTTCTTGGGCTTGACATGAGCAGAGGAGTAGGAGGTGGTCTTCCTTTTTCTGTGGGGGGGGGGCGGCACTATCGCCCTTTACAGCGGCACTGCCGGCCATAGGCCACGATGCTACTCTGTGCTGGCCTTGTGCCACCTTCTGTGCAGACCTATCTGTACCTTCCTGTCCTTTGCTCACGAACTGAACGCACTCATATCCATTTATTACATTTCTTCCATTGGTTTTACCTCCATGAGTGTGCCCAAGCCCATCTTTGATGCGTGGATTCCTTCCATCTTTTTATTGTGGCCTCTTTGGTTTTTCACCTTTGCCACCAGCAGGTTTCTTATCTTCCATGCCCCTTTTTCCTAACATAGCATTGAGCCTAGCAATCTCCTTTTTCATGACCTCTAAGTTTGTAAGGTTAGTGGAATAAACATTTAAGTCAAGATTATAGCATTTTCCACATCCTTGGCTAGTGGAGGGAATATAAATGTCATTTGTGTTGGAGAGAAGTGGGGTGCTCTCGCATAGAAGGTTATATTGCGTCTCAAGTTTGTTGTGCTTTTCAACTAAGACACAATACTTGTCATTGAGTGCAATATTTGTCTTCTTTGTGAGAGCATGTTCTCTTTGTTCTTCGGCTAAGGCCTTGTTCAAAGAGTCCACCTCACTTCTCTCTAACTCAAGAGCTTCCTTGCAGCCAATATACATCTTTTCGGTTTCCTCAAGATAATCATCTCTATCGGCTAGCTCGGCTTTGACACTTTCTAGTTCCTCCATTAGATTCATAATGAAGAGCTTGGTTTTAGAATCTAACTTTTTAGTCAATTTAGCATATTTCTCAACATCACTAGTATCATCATCACTAGAATCACTAAGTTCACTACTAGAGATGTCACTAGGAGGTGGAGGAGATTTAGCTCTTTGCTTTACCTTCTCACCTTTTGCCATAAGACAAACGTGAGTGGAGCGGTGGTCATTATCATCGGACATGTTGTTGAAGAGCCTTGATGTAGAGGATGACTTTTGAATGGCCACAGTTGCAATCTTCATGATGGATACAGGCCCGATCTTCCGAGAGGTAGCCGGTAAGTTCGATTTGTGGAGATCTCGACGTTGGCGATCCGGCTTCAAATCAGACACGATTCGAACCCTGCAACCGTTACACCACCGCTCCGTTGGTTATCAACCAAGCACAACTTGATTGACCTCGCCAAGAAGGCTTTTCCTGCAAGCGAATCGAAGAGCACAAGCAAGAAGGTAAAACATGCAATCTAAAATTGCAAATATGAATGACGCGAATATCAATAGAGGGTTCAAGAACTCGGTTCCAAAGGACTAATCGACACAGTGGAGGAGATCAAGAACGGGGCCCTGGATCACTGTAAAAGGATTTGTCACCACAGTTACAATGAACGATTCAGTTTCTCGAGGGAAAACTAAACTCTAAACAAAACCCAATTGTGTAGCAGCGGCGGCGGCTGTGTTTATAGTCTAAGACTCGACCTAGGGTTGGGGATGGCTAGGGGTTGGGCGCCCACAACTTGGGCTTAAGGCCCGACACGATACATGGCCAAGTTGGCCCAAATAGGTGACGCAGCACCTTGCCGTGGTCACACAGAATGATCCACGGACCTTCTGGAGCTGGGACCAGATCCAAAACGACGGCATCGTCATTCCCCTTTCCAACGCATGCAAGAACGGCCCGTTTCGATGTCGTATGAGGAAGTTATGACCGAAACAGTAACGACGTGTCTGCTGAATCCGAGGACGACGTGGCAGCTGAGTTGGAAACGAATTGCAACTTGGGGAAGACCATGGCGTCGGTGTGTCCAGCGTGGCGATGTCCTCATCACTTCACATCCTCTTCACTTGACTCTTTAGTTGAGTCCCACTCATGCCCAATGTGTGCCTCTCCCATTTGCTTATATCTCTTTTTGTGTTCATGCTTGCCTTTATTGTTGTCCCTCTTGTATTTGTTTTCTTTGTTGTCATAGGGACACTTAGCAATAAAGTGCTCCGTGCTGCCACAATTGTAGCAAGTCCTCTTCTTCTTGTTGGGGAACCTTCTTTGCACTATTTTATACCCATTCTTTTTCAACCCCTTGTGATAGCTCTTCATGAACAAGGCCATGTCATCAATCTTCATATAATCAGCTCCATCATCTTCATCTTCACTTGAGGATGAACTTGGATCATCATTTTGTGGAGTTGACTTGATTTCCTTGGGTTGACTTGTTGATGCTTGCTTGCTGCCCTTTGCCTTGTTGGAGGTGCCTTGATTGCTTGATTTATTTGTCTTGAGAGCTACTTCCTTGATTTTCATGCCTTCTAGCTTGGCTTGCAACTCACCAAGTCTTCTCCTCTCATTTGCCTCTTCTCTTTGCATGTCAAATGTCAACAATCTTCCAAGCACATCATTAGGTGTGAAGTGCTCAAACTTCTTATCTCTAATCAAGGTAACTACGGTCTCATTTCTTGGTGAGTAAGCTTCCAACATAACCTTCACCACTTTGTGATCATCAAGCTCATCACATCCATAGCCTCTAATTTTGCCCACCGTGGTCATCAATCTATCAAACATCTCTTGTAGCCCCTCTCCATCAACAATCACGAACCTATTTAGCTTGGCCATCAACAAATCAATCTTTGCTTTCCTCACTTTATCTACACCTTCATGTGCTAGATGCAAAGTGTCCCAAATCTATTTTGCAACATTGACATTCATCACGGTTGTACTCATTTCCATCCAAGGCACTAAGAAGAATACCTGTGGCTTGGCCATTGAGATGGACAGCAGCTAGCTCTTCATTTGTTGGCGCTTTAGGATCTTCCGATGGCTGCAATCCATTCACCACAATCTCTCAAAGACCAGGGTGAAGACCTACAAGATAGGCACTCATCAAGTGCTTCCACTTGGCAAAGTTTGTCCCATCAAAATGAGGCAACTTTCCCGTGGGTACATTGACAAAGGACCTTTTATTATGGTTAGACAAATAAGAATAATTAAAGGATACGGCAGCATATTTGTTCTTGTTATTGTTGCTGCCCTTGTCCTTGCTATCCTTCTTTTTGTCCTTGCTCTTCACCTCCTTGCCATCTTTTGAAGCATGGTATGACACATCTTCATCTCCATCACCCGAGCTACTAGAGAGCTCACTAGATGATGCATCATACTCATTCTTCTCTTGCTCTTGAGCTCTTGCTGTTCTTCTCTTAGCTATTGCCTCTCTTGTGATTCTTCTAGCTTCTTTTCTCTTTTTCTTGTCTTTGAGCCGCTGCTCTTCTTTCTTCTTTTCTCTAGCTTCTCTTGTTGCAATCTTTGCCGCTTTTCTTTCTTTTCTTGCCTTTCTGCTTTCGGCATTGGTGGTCTTGGGTTCTTTGATGGTGGCATCACTTGCTGTGGACATGGATAGCTTGCTGCTGTTGCCGACATCCTCAACGTGCACACCACTTGCGTCCGCAACGCGAACGTTCTTCGAACCTTCTCCTTCTTCCATACTTCACGCGGTGAAGCGTATACGAAGCAACCTCGCTCTGATACCACTTGTAGGATCTACAGGAAGATAAAGAAGGCCTGGAGGGGGGTGAATAGGCCTATAAAAAATTCAACTAAAAACTCTGTTAGAACAGAGGGCGGCACTGCCGGTCTTACAGGGCGGCACTACTGCTTTACGAAAAATAATCTAACACAGTTAAGATTTAACAGATATAAACCTAACCCTACTAGTTGCTTAATCCTATAATATAAAGCCAAGATCTAGTTCGAAGACTGGATACCACAGAAACTTCACACAACAATGAATCGAACAACTAAACCCTAGCAACAGCTAGCAATAAGATGAACTACAAGTATAGTAAAGATGAAGCATTCGAGACACAAGATTTATCCTGTGGTTCAGCTCACCACTAAGGTTTACCTAAGCCCACATTGTTGAGGAAGCCACAAAAAGGCTTGAGCTTGCCACTAAGGCTTGCCTTACCCTCGTTCTCAAATCAAAAGAGTGAACTCTTGAAGTGAGGGGTGATTTCTTAGCTTTTGAATGAGGTTACAAACCTCCCAAGGCTGCCACACAAGTTGGCAAGCACAAGGGCGACGCCTAGCCGGCTAGGAGCAAGCTCCAAGAGTAACAAACCCTAGAACCACCGGCCAAACATGAACCAAATGCTCTTAGACTTTGAAATCAGTGGATTTTCTCTCCAATCGAGTTTTGCTGCCTTTTCTCTCAAGCTTTGATGGTTGTAATCAAGGATTAGCTTAAGGAATGGAGGAGCAACAATGGAGGAGAGATGTGAGTTTTGGTTTTGTCTATTTTCGAGCTGAATGACTCAGTGGAGAAGATGTCTATTGTGGGCCAGGCCTGAAGAGTATAAATACCCCCCGAGCCCAACGGTCAGTTAAGGGCGGCACTGTCGCTCTTAACCGGGCGGCACTGCCGCCCTAGCCAAAACAGGTAATAGAAAATCAAATTTGGCTGGCTGTTTTGACTAGGTGGGAGGATGTAGATCTGTGAATTTGAGCATCTGATTCAATAGTTGACCAATTGTCCTAAAATCCCTCTTAATAGTACGGCTTTCCCGAAACTCAAATTCAACACATAAAAGAATTTAAACCTCCTTTGAGCTAGGTCTGGCCACCTTTTGTAATTAGGACACCTACAACCTGTATATCATCCTCAATCTTGGATGCCCTGCTTGTCATCTCGATAAATCTTATTTGTCCTCTAATTTGGTGGTCATCAATACCAAAACCCACAATAGGGCTTGATTGCACTTACAACGTCCCTGTGATATGGAGCTTCCACAAGAGACTTTTCCTTATACTTTCGCTACACTTATGTGAAGACTGTCTTCTTATTCGTGATGTAATAAACACTTGTGATGATACTATTTATAATTTGTTAGCTTATGTGTGTGACTAATCTCTGGGCGCACATAAAATTTTGCATCCCATTTTATCCTTAAAATCGGGTGTGACAGTGTGTTACTATCTCTATTACAAAAGAGTTATGCAACCTAGGTTCCAATCCTATCAACTAACCTAACAAGCTAAACTATAATAGTAAGGCACATAAACTAAGTACACAATATAAATACGGAAACTTAATTGAGATAGGGATGCAAACTCCCGTCGACAACTCCAATATTTTTACCAAAATATTGAGAAGCTCACACTCCCCCTAGTCCTTGTTAAAGCCCTTCGCAAGGGCCAACTAAGGTTTTGCTAAGTGTGTTACTATCTCTATTACAAAAGAGTTATGCAACCTATGTTCTAATTCTATCAACTAACCTAGCAAGCTAAACTATAATAGTAAAGCACATAAACTAAGTACACAATATAAATGCGGAAACTTAATTGAGATAGGGATGCAAACTCCCGTTGACAACTCTGATATTTTTACTGAAATATCAAGAAGCTCACGCTTCCCCTAGTCCTTGTTAAAGTCCCTCGCAAGGGTCAAGCTCCCAGTTGACTAACTCCGTGGATAGCCCACGGGCCTTCCCTACATGCAAGTGGGTCTTTGAGATGGCCACACCCAGATTACTCACCGCTATCTTCACTACCGAGCTTCTAGTCGAAACACCGCAGGCCTCGTTCCCTCCAGTATACCGGTGGTGCCACACTACAACAGTTGGTGTGGTCTCGCAAGACTATAAGCCCCTTCAAGTACGATAATGGTGCGCGCAAGCACCGAGTGGTGAGAGGTGTGCAAACCTCATTAAACACTAAGCCTAAACCTAGAGCAAACGTATAAACGGTGGTCTAAGTAACCTAAGTACTTCGCAAAGCACCTATATTAATCACCGAGTAATTCCTTAAGCACTATTGATGGCAAAAGCACTAGGGTGGAGCCTCGACTCCCTTGATATGTTCCTCAACTCATGCATACCTCAAATGATCGGTTGGGGGTATATATAGCTTCAACATCCAAAACTAGCCTTTGCATTGCCAAAGCCTGCAGCTTCCTGCACACGCACTGTAGTGGTCCGGTGGTGGCACTGGAGGGTTCCAGGGCTGCCTGGTAAAACAACCATTGGATTTTGATCATTGCCGATCGTTGGAGGATGATCTCTCTGGTTCTTCTTCTGGTGAGGTCACCGGACAATTCCGGTGCGTTGATTTTGCCGCTATGCCGTGCTGCAAACTCTTTGGACCAAGGTCTGGTGGGCACTCCGGCGCCCATTACCGGAGAGTTCCGGTGAATTCTGCCAGCCTTGGTCACCGCTCAGGATGGCACCTTAAGCTCCAGTGCCTCGCAGTCCTGTGCACCGGAGATATCCGGTGCTGCTATTGCAACTGTCTCCCAAACCTTGCACGCTAGCTCTCCGGTGCCACTCCGTGGCTGACACCTTACATATCCAGTGCATGCAGTGAGCATGCATTCGGCTCTGTTTCTTCGTGTCCTCGTGTCCGAGCTTCTTCTATCTCGTGGCTTGGACTTGTAGCATCACTTGTAGGTCTTCTATAGTTGCTCCAACGTCTTGCTTTAGGTGTGTCTATGTTGCCTAAGTTCAAGTCCACTCTGCATTCATTTAAAATTTTCCTTATATACTACTCCCTCCGTTCCAAATTATAAGTCGCTTTGACTTTTTTATTTCATCCATTTTGCTACGCATCTAAACATATTATTATATCTAGATACATAGCAAAATGAATGTAGCTAAAAAGTCAAAGCAACTTATAATTTGGAACGGATGGAGTAGCTAGCAAACATCACTAGTCCAGATGGTCATGTTGTTCATGAAACACCAAAATCAACTACTCGCCCATGCCGTGTGGCATCTTCCTCACTGGCCTATATATATAAAATGATATGTGCGATCTCAAAGTGTCGGATACCAGCTTCGCTACGTTCGGGCCAACCCTCTCCTCCTTGTCGACCACCCTCGCCAAGGTCCTCCCACCCGATTCTCAAGTGCCCCTCGCCACATGCACACGCTCTCTACTGTCATCGTCAAGACCCACATCCTGATCACCATGAAACTGAAGATGGCCAACTTGTGCGCGCAATTCGTCCGCTCCATGTGCATGAAGTTCGTGATTCCCGACCACATCGACAGTACATCGGCTTGTCCAACCGAGATCATCTAGCTACATACAAACATGTGTGTGCGCGGCTAGCTATACGGTAGTAGTGTTGCCGACGACATCCTCAATTTCACCATGGAACTATATCGAGATGAACCTTTTCCAGGACAACAAGGAACCTTGCGCCATCTTCTAGCACCACGAGTTCCACTGGCTCTTGTGCAAGGAGATTTCTCTGTCAACGTACTGCCAGTGCATGAAGGTCCAGTCTTTGCATCCGTGACTCTCCGGTTTCGACAGGTATTAGAGATATGTAAATGTATTGTGCACATATCTTGTAACACAAGTTGTTTGGGCCTATATACGGAAGCCACCCAAACCCAAGGGGTATGTGGTGTTTTTAATGTCTCCTCACAAAGGATCCATATTCCACGGTCCTGATTAAAAGTTACAAAAGCATAAACCAAACCTAATAATGTTTTTATCTTATATAAGGCATGAAGGTCTGAGAAGCTGTTAATCAACATCAGCAGGATGTTCACTAACAACTAACACACTGGACTCTCAAAGTTTTAGTAGCTTCGAGATCTCTTAAAGCTACAAGCATGTAGCCTTTCTGATTCAGCAATTTCAGCCCGCAAATATACCAATGATCCTATACTCTGCATGACCTGTTATGTCGGTCGCAGCATAAATTATTCTGCAGCCATCAGTTGTTTTCCGTTGGCAGTTTTCTGTCTGAAAGGAAGGAACTGATTAAGACAAGCGCCTCTGCAGGCTTGTCTTGAGGCACATCGTGGCCGCCTCCTCTGACAGTCAACAGTGTCAATCCTTCATACTCAACAAACCTTCCAGCAACCTGCATTGTGTTCAACATCAAACGAACATTGCACATAAGCTGAATTTTCATTTTTCATTTTGTAAACACTTTATAGTGGATTAAGGAAATTGTATGGCATGCTGTATGGTAGCGAACCTGATTGTTCAGGTACCATGGTTGCCACTGTGACTTGACAGGAAGGCCAAGCGCTTCTACCCAGTACCGTGACCCAATAACTGGAACTCTGCCATCCATATCTCCACTGTAACAGAAGAAAGAAAAAAAATATAAGTGCTAAATAACAGGTAACCATAATTAGTTGAAAGAAATGGATCAGCATCAGAAATCAAGCGAAACATAAGAACAGGTCCTGAAAGCATTTCTTGCAGTTAAGGAATTCAGTAAGTCAACTGAAGGTATTTAAGGGCAGACCGAGTTATTACAAGAAACTAAATTTGCTTAAAACATAATAGGAACATTGTAAATATAGAAGCAATGGAAATCATATAGATCTACTCCTCTTTCCAATTTCTTGTGTAACTGTTGATCCGTTGCTTTGATTCAGAAGTAAACAAGTAAACTGCAGGAGCCGAACCTGTAGACCCAAACTCTTATTCCAGTCTTGACAAGCTTTGAGTAAATAGGACGAACAGTAAATATGGTGTCATAATAGTTGTCAAAAACTGAGTCGCTGCAACAATGTTATGAAAATAAGTTATGTCTGGTATCCAATTACTACTAGGGATGGATAACAAGGAAGCTCATGCGCATATATACCACCTGCAGATACTCCATCTTCTATCCTTGATCCATCCACTGACATTCGCGTGAAGTGATTTCTGTACATAAATTCTGTTAAAGTAATCTTCAATGTGGGTTGAGTAACATGGATCATACCCTGAGAACATCCTCAATCTTTTGAACTTCTGATGGAAAAAACATATCCAGTTATCTTCATTTTCATTCTATTGTAATATTTCTACAGTACAAGCAGAAGTTACTGAAATGTGCAATTACCTTGGCTGTCTTTTCTACGGTATTTTTAGAACTGGATGAAAGTGCTGACTCATCAGTATTGCACTTGGGTGCGTATACGTTGTAGATATCAATCTTATCATATTGAGTGTATACAAGGCTCATTGCATGAGCGCATTCCCCAGTAAGGAAGATAGTCCTGAAGGTGCAAACGCTTTTTACGTGCTTGTAAAGTTGATCTGATATCACCGAGTGGCTCCACGCAAACTCAAGTAGCCCTTTGTAGTCATAGTAAGCATCAGTCTCTGCATTGCCAACCTATTAAAGATAGATCCATATACTCCTCGAGTTACAAATTAATTCCGGATTCTGAAATTCAAAAACTAAAATAAGATGGTTTTTGGTACTTACAATAAATCCTTTCAGATTGATACGCTGATTTGCTTCAAGATGCTTGTTGCGCTCATACACCATCTCAGCAAGCTGCGGAACGTAATGACCTGTCGCATTAGACTTCATCAGAATCCGAACAAATTAAAGATTGTGTCACATGTGTTTTAAACATTGACTGGTTGTCTCTTGCCGCATATATAGATCCTCATGTGTTTGTTGTGTCAGACTGAGGCCAGTAGGATAACAACCATACTTAAATTTTGATACCTTTCCACTCTAAATTTTGTTGGATCAGCCATTTTTCTACTCTAACTCTCAATATCAGTGTTCCTTTTTTTTTTAGAAAGGAGCCTAGCTAGCTCAACTGGTTGGGTTGGGACTTGAATTTGAGTGCTGACTTTTTTCTTACAAATCATCCACTTTCTCTTAGGTAGGTTAGGTCTCATTTTCGTTTATGTTTTTTTTTTTTGCAATAACAACCAAAAGGACCTGTTCAATCTACAAAGCCTTGACGCATTTTTTAACAGAACAATTCCCGTCGAGTTGCTTCAGGACCTAACAAAAGGCAGCAGTAGTGGCGTGGTATCCTTGTGACGTCATGGACCAAAGACTATACAGAATAGGAACGCGTGTAACCTTTTTTGACTAGAGAATAGTGTAAAGTGGAAACATAGGAACGAATTATTCCTGTTCTTCGTTCAAAAAAAATTATTCCTGTTCTTCGTTCAAAAAAAAATTATTCCTGTTCTGCGTGCTAACTTTACTAATCATTAAAGAAAGACGAAAGGCAGTGCCCTTTCATTGTGGGCTTATTCAACCTTGCAATGTGTTTGTTGTGAGAAAGGGAGCTGTCTGCCCACTGAATTACCTGCATAGCTCTCTCCTGAGATGTAGAAGTCATGGCTCTTGTACTGAGGAAACCTTCTGAACCAATTCACTAAGAAGGAGTAGGAGTCCTCGGCTGGATTGTTCATAAATTTTCGGTTATTAGGAACCAATTCAATCTTGACTTTCAGTTCAGTAGAAGAATCATGAGAGGAAGTTCAGTACCAACAAAGCCATCGTCTATGTTGTCTTGGTCAGAGGTGGTATTTGAGTATGAGAAGCCAACTCCAACAGGAGACTCCAAGAACAACAAATTTGCCTCTGATCAAATTTAGACCATGGAAAACAAAATTGAGTTAAAGGAAATTTTTGAAACTATACTGAGCATCACCTTATTTTTACATCAAACATAAATCAAAGGACAAAAGTGAACATCAACATGTTCCATGTACGCTAGATTTCTTGAGGGGCTTCGGGCATAAAAAAACTGATGAGTTATGATCTACTGATACATGGTAACATGGACAAATTCTTTTTTTTTCTTTCTGAAAACAGAACAGTTTTGGCCTCTACAACCGCACACAGCCAAGTTTTACAAAATTATTTAGATAAACCGCTGATCAAATAAATAGAGAAACATGAACCTTAGGAAAATCATAAAATCAGATACATCGAAAGAGGAAAGATATAGAACCTAAATAGGTGAAGTTTTGGTTCTCAAAAAGTAAAATCATCAAACTTTGTTTTTTGTTTTGAGGCAACAACGGAGGGTGGACAGCACCCACTGAGCTTGATTAAGACCCGCAGAGAGGCCTAATTTTAAAAATGAGTAACGAAAAAAAACGTGACAGCGCACAGGATTGCGAGAGAGGGGGCCTAGGTTACATCATCAACTAGACAAGTGGAGAGGGATCGACATGCCACGTGTCGCGGCGAGCCCAGAACCTGGCAGCGTTACCAAACTGTGACTAGTAGAAATTCAGAGCAGGAAAGAGAGCAGCAAACCTCTGGTCCATGCAAATTTGTTGAACTCCAAGCCGGTCCCGTTGCCATTGACCAAGAGAGGCCCCAGTTCTGAAGCTGCTCCATAACCTACAGACGAGCAACCAGGGCCTGATAGAGGATGCAAATTGAGTTCGCTGTCAGTGTAAGGTAGGAAAAGATCAAATTAGAGAAAATAAATTATATATAGGCAAATTCATTTTATCGTCGACCGTACATAGTAGACAATAGTTAATGGTTGTTCGTGCCTGCCAGTACCGTGCAGGAATGAAGTAATTAATCAAAGAAGAATCGCTCAATGCTAGGTACTCCTCTCCGCATAAGAAAGAATACAGTTCTAGCAAAAATTTTACTAGTTATGGATAAAAAATATTAATATTTGTAAACTAAATGTACTTTTGATAATAAATTGTTTTGGAGCCATAAATGTTTATCATTCACTAAAAACAACCACTTTAACTGGCATAGTTGTATTTTTTTAACAAAGGGAGTAAGTGCTTAACATCACTTTTCACTACCGGAAACAACAGATTTGTCGAGTGCATTCTATCGGGCACTCGGCAAACAAGCTCTTTGCCGAGTGCCGCAAAAAATACACTCGGCAAAATAATGGCACTCGGCAAATAAACTCTTTGCCGAGTGCTGAAAAAAAAACACTCGGCAAACTAGGAAAAAACACTCGACAAAACAGAGACACTCGGCAATAAACCGCCACGTGGACATCCGTCAGTTAGTGTGCCGGCCGTTAGGAGTTTGCCGAGTGTTTTTTGGTACTTGACAAATAAATAAGTTTTTTTTTCTCTTCTGACCTTGAAACTTTTTCTACTCTCCACATACAACATGTGGTACAATATGTTAAGATTTGGTATATTTCTACTCTCCACATACAACATGTGGTACTCCATGTTAAGATCTGTTTGCTATATTTAATTAATTTATTGCATTTCAAGGAATTTTTGGTATAAGTCAAATTTGAACAGCAAGTGATTCAAATAATAGAATAAAATGAGTAGAAAAATGATATTCATGTTATTGAGTCCAGTGTGAGGCCTTACCCGGCAAATGAAAAGAAATTTCGAACATCTTATTCAAGAAACACGACCACGAACGTGTGGCCGAATGGTCTTTAAATTCTTAAAAAAAAAGCAAACAAAGTCTGAAAATCATGAGATTTGTCAAGATCTCATTATGTCATACATGGAGGCTGTGGTAAAAAAATTGAGAAGGTTTTGCACAATTTTTCACGTACGATGCTTACAAACCGAAGCATCTCCGAAGAAGAATCGTAGTGTTGAGAAGGATTCGGTAAGATTTGAAGTCAAAGTGACGGTCGAATTGGGGTTTGACTTCAAAACTTTTTGTATAGGCAATAGAGAACATAGATTGTTACATGTGAAATTTTGGTAAATTTTTTGATCCGTTTTGATAATTTTAATTTATTAAGTGCAATTATAGAATTTTAATTGATATAAATTAAATTTGAGCTGTAACTGCATAAAATAATGGAATAGTATTCTTAGAAAAATCAAATATGTATTGTTGAGTGAATTTGACAAGGTATTTTCAAAGTACATCGGAACAAATTTAGAAAACATACGTTATGGAAAAGAAGGAGAAGGAAAATAGAAAAAAAAATAGGTTTGCCGAGTGCCCCTTATCTGGCACTCAGCAAATCTGCGGTTTGCCGAGTGTCAGACCTGGGACACTCGGCAAACCCCCTAACCACATTAGCGATCCGTGTCTCCAAAATGGAGCTCTCCCATTGGCCCAAACTCCTCGCCCTAGATCCGTCCCCTCTTATCCCTTCCCTCTCCCCCCTCTCTCTCCTTATCCATTCCGGCGGCCGTGGCGGGTGGGCGCGCGCGGGTCGGCCGGGGCATGCGAGCGACGGCGCGGGGCGGCGCGGCACTCCGGCGACCGTGGCGGGCGGTGGGCGGCGCGGCACTCCGGCGGCCAGGGCGGGCGAGGCGGCGCGGCACTCCGGCGGCCGTGGCGGTGCGGGGCGGCGCGGGTCGGCCGGGGCACGCAGGCGACAAGCGGGGCGGGGCGGCACTTCGGCGGCCGTGGCGGGCGGGGCAGCGCGGGCGGCGTGGCACTCCGGCGGCCGTGGTGGGCGGGGCGGCGCGGGTCGGCCGAGGCACGCGGGCGCCGGGCTTTTTTTATTTTCATAAAAATATCTGTCGAGTGTTAGGGCCTGGACACTCGGCAAAGACAGGCATATTTGCTGACTGTCAAAGCCGGGGCACTCGGCAAACAAGGTCATGTTTACCGAGTACCGAGGCCGTTAGACACTCGGCAAACACGCCGTGACCGTCTCCGGGCCGTCACGTTACTTTTTTTTTGCCGAGTGTTAGTTTCAGCACTCGACAACGTCTTTGCCGAGTGCCCCATAAAAAATACTCGGCAAATAAACTTTTGTTGTCACTGTGTACGCCGAGTGCCGTTTGCCGAGTGTAACACTCGGCAAAGCCCTTGCCGAGTGTTTTTTAGGTTTCGCCGTGTACCGTGGACACACGGCAAACTTGGGCATTCCGGTAGTGTTTTGAGCACTCGTGAAGTATATAAGAAATGACCATGAATAAATAAATAGGAGTATTTTTTGTATGAATAAATGAAGCAAGCAAGTGGTCGAGTCGAGTACCTCCATTGAGCCAGAGCAGGAGAGGCTTGTGCGCCGGCGACGTCTGAGCCTCAAAGAACCAGTAGAAGAGCGCCCTCCCGTTGTGCTCGTTCACGGTGACGTACCCGGCGAACTGCGACACCGGAGGGCTCCTCGGCTGCCCGGGGAGAAACGCCACCCGGTCGCCCTCTTGCTCGTCTCTAGTGGCGACTGCGAGCGCCGCCGGCAGCACTGACACTGAGAGAGCAACTAGGATGATGGTGAAGAGAGGACGCTGCAGGCGTAGGATCACTCGAGAGGAGGCGGCCATGGAGTTACGCTTTGGACGTCAGGGGGGTTGGTGCAGAGCTCTGCGTGTGGACAGCGTGCACACTACTACTACTACAACATCCACACACAAACAAGCACCGTGGGAAGGTTTGCGCCATTTATAGCAATGTGCCCTTCGGGTTGGTTTGTCATTAGGGTGCTTTTCATTTTCAAATAATGCTTGTTAGCGAATTTTTTTGGTCTTTGTGTGCTCTCAAAAGGAGTTGACTGTTTGACTGGTCAGCTGTTTGCTTTATATTACTCCGTACTTCAGTTGTGCTCCGTGACGGTGTGTTGTGAGCCACACGTGTCGATTGCTTGTTATGTTGCACCCTCTCTTGAGCTTGGAGCATGATTATCAGAAGTTCTTTTGTAAAACACTGGAAAGGATATCATGTATATCTACGCATGAAGCACCTGTTTTTCGGTGCCGTTTTACTCGAGCTGTCTCGTCTGTTATTCAGGCGGCTTCTAGCTTGTCTCAACCGCATAGTGTATCAAGCGTGTCTGGGTCTTGGCTCTGCGGTCTTAATAAAGAATTTAAATCATTAGTTTTGTTAGGAGTAACAGCTATATGTTGATCGCTTTGGTTATGCAGAAACGACCTGGTTTTTGAAAAGAAACGTACTTCTTTTCCTCTATAGATTATCTACTCGATTATATATTGGCTTTTCGTACATGGGTTGTCCTACTTAAGCCAAATTCACAAGATTTGGTTGTAGTGGCATCTCAATAATTGGCGCGGGTGGCGAAGGAGTTTTTTACCTGGACACATGTGTGGCAGTCTAGCCTTCGGATTGAGTGTTATTAGTGTGTCTATTTTTTAAAGATTTTTTGTAATGTGGTGTGTATCTTGTTTGTTATACAGAGGCCGAAAGCGTTTCAAGGTCTTTGTATCATCTCGATATAATGATCTTGAAATTAATAAAGC
Source organism: Miscanthus floridulus (assembly GCF_019320115.1). NCBI lineage: Eukaryota > Viridiplantae > Streptophyta > Magnoliopsida > Poales > Poaceae > Miscanthus > Miscanthus floridulus. The sequence goes on from NC_089585.1 coordinate 47,246,464, forward strand.
TTTCCTTATCGAAAAAATCCATGCTCAACCTATAAATGAACACTGTACCCTATCTATATGAAGGTCTTCAACAAACTAGACCATCAGCCCTTGTGAGACGAACAGGGTCAGTGGGGATAAACCCTCTTGGAAGGTCCTAAATGGCTAGAGGGGTTGAATAGCCTATAAAATTCTCTATAAATTCACTAGAGCAAATGGTTAGTAACCTAACTGGCGTAATGCAATTTTGCTCTAGCTCTACAAGGGTTGCAAGCCACCTATTCCAATAATTCTAGTTACTATGATCATTAGGCACACACAAGACTAAATCTCTACTTAGGTACACTAGTGAACTAGCTAAACAACTAGTTTACCAACTAGGCTAAGCTACTCTAGCTACTCAACTACCTCTACACAAGATATCTATAGAAATGTAAATACAAGAGGTAGAGAGGGGTATACCGCACGTGGCAAGAGATGATCAACCAATAAGTGAATACCAAGTGAATACCGGGAGAATTCCAAAGAGACAATTAATACACAATTTTTCTTCCGAGGTTCACGTGCTTACCGACACGCTAGTCCCCATTGTGTCAACCGTTCACTTGGTGGTTCGCGAGCTAATTGATGCCACGCCAAGCCCTTCACTAGGGCACCTCAAGAACCTACCCAAAGTGAGGGTAACTCAATGATACGAGCAATTTACTAGAGTACATTTGGCTCTTCGCCGGGAGAAGGTCAATAACCCGCATAAATCACTGGGAGATGGCCATGAACAATCACCAACTCTTGCCAATGCTCCTCCACTGCTCCAAACTGTCTAGGTGGTGGCAACCAGCAAGAGTAACAAGTAATCGCGCAACTCACACAATCACTAGTGCCACTAGATGCTCCAACTCTAAGCAAATGCACTAAGATCACTCCCAATCACAACTTGGATGAACAAATCAAGAGCTAGATGAGTGGGAGGTGTTGGAATATGCTCATAAGGTGTATCAATGAGTTAAAGAGCTAAGAGAGTGAGCAAGAGCCAGCCAAACCATATTTATAGAGCCCCCAATGCTCAAATAACCGTTGGCCAACTCACCCCAACTTTCACATGATGATCGGACGCGCTGCTTGAGATGACCCCGAACATGTCCGGTCGCTGAGTTCGATCGCTGCAACAACACCACGTGTCCCGAGCGTTTGAAACTAACCATTGCCGCCAACGGCTCTATTCTCGCGCGCGCTCAAGCCACTGACCGGACTCGCTGATCAAATGACTGGACTCTCCAAGTCCAGCGTACGGTCCAACATAGAGAGCTCCTAGAGCTGCTTCGTGATGATCGGATGCGTCCGGTCCTTTGTGACCGGACTCGCCATAGAGTCCGACGAAATTTTTCCAGAGACGGAGAGCGACCAAATCCACAATGGATGCGTTCGACGCCTGTGTCCAGTCGTGACCACAGCATCGGGTCGACTCTGCCTGTGCATGCCTGAAAGTGAACAGTGGCAAGGGCATGTCCGGTTGCGTCCCTAAGCCAGCGTCCAATCGATGCGCCACCTCTGGCTGGAGCCCGGGTCAAGCACCGGACGCGTCCGGTCTCACCGTGACCGCGTTCGGTCACTTAGAGTGAACCCTTCTCTTCATCCCTTGTGCATGTGTGCCAACTCCAAGTATTCCAACATGTGTGCGTGAGTTAGCAACATTCTAAGTCAATTTCTAAGGGTGTGTTAGCTCATTAGGTTCCAATGCACATGCTATCGAGTTAGATCACCTAATGGCACTTGACAACCGCATCAACTATGATTTCTCTCCTCTTCATAGTATGGCTATCTATCATAAACACATTCACACTCTCTATGGTGTCTTGAGTGCCAAAACAAAATCCTATTTAATACCTTTGCCTTGATCTCTATAGGATTTTTGTTTTTCTCTTTCTTCTTTTCCAAGTCGGAGCACTTGATCATTTCTTTTGGTCATCACCACCACCTTGATCACCATCATCTAGCTCCATTGCTTGAATGTACCAACCTAGCTCCCATTCACACTTAATGACATAGGTTAGTACTTAGGTTTCATCAATTAGCCAAAACCAAACTAGGGCTTTCACCTCTCTCGCTTTCACTTTAATATTTTATTAGAGAAACAAAATCAGAATCGGAAAAGCCAGAAATGGGAACGAAAATGGGATTTACTGGAAATAGATAACAAGTCAATTCGAACAGAGACATGTCAATAGCGGTCAGGATACGGAAAGATTAAATAGGAATGTTAACACCATAGAACCAAGAAACCTAACTTCACGTACTAACATAACCAATCTGGCATGGCAACACAGCCAACACATAGATAATGCTAATTCATATCATAAGGTTCTAAGATGACAAGAGTATAAGAGGCAAGACCATAAGTCCATCACGCGGCAAGCCAACCATTAATCTATCATGGACAGGGCTAAAACTGGTAAAAACGGGACATCCCAACAAAAACAGTCAAAAAATAGCTATATTATTTTTCTCCTGTTTTTAGATTTGTCGAAAATAGTCAGAACGACTATCAAAATATGAATTTGAGTGGGTTACATGCAGAAATCAGGACGGAACAGAATGGGATTTATCCTAACCATTTTCACCCTACCTACAACTGTTTGAGATCATGTGATGAACTTTTGATTGAGACTTGAGATAAATTACATTGGCAATGCAAAGTGATTAAAATGTGGCATGGGGTGATATGCATGTGTTTATTTTTTATGTTTGTGCAAGGAAGATGGTTGGATACACTTGTGATAGTGTAGTGGTTTTATACATTGCATGATACGTTCATGTGAGGTATTGTGCAGATTAACTTGAGAGTTAAGACGTTAAGTCATCGACTTATGCTCATACGTGGTTTCATGTTTGTTCATGTGCAGGTGTCACTTAAGGTGAAACGTGGTCGATGAGGACTGGAACTTTCTTTATGGAGAAACTAATGTTTTAAGACTAAATTCAGGGAGACTGCTATTAGTCAAGGAAAAAGATTGATTAGCAGAAAGAGCATTTGACAAATCAACGTACATAACCTTGGAAACAACACTTGTGGGGGGGATCTTCAACAACATCAATTGGTACTCGATGCGGTTTTTTGTACCCATTATCTTGACCTTGTTCTAATCCGACTTGCCATTTTAATGACCATTTTTAGACTAAGTTTAGGAAGCTCTCGATCAAATCAACTTGAGTGATGTGTGGACACAGTCAGTGAGAATGATACTCCAATGGCAACAAACATTTAATTAGGTTGTGTCAGATGGCAAGCAACAAAAGATCCATCAATAGTTTCGTCGACAGCGACACAGTGAAGGTAACTAATTATAACCCTTTTATGATGATTTAGCTTATGCTATTAGGAAAATTGGCACTTTACTCTAGATAAAAGAAATAAAAAATATTAAAAACAAGATGCTTTGGTTGAATCTTAACACGCTGAAATGGCTAGACTTAAAATTTTGATTCCTAGTGATGATTCTTGCAAATTATGTGAATTTGTCTATGATGAATTTATTTCTCTATGGGATATGCATGCTTCTACTCTAGAGCAACTTAAGGCTTAAAAATACAAATGACAAACATGTTTGTGCTATTGTTGAACAAACTTTTTGTGATAAATGTTGAAAGAAGTTAATCTCAAAATAGAAGATAATGGCTACTCGTGAGGTTCACTCATGCCCTAATTGTGATAAAAAAGGATAAATTTAAGAGTGATCCTCATGAAACTTGTTCTACCATTTTGAAGTGTATTGAATACTTGCAAGGGAAGATGGGAATAAAACTTGAATCAAATTTTTGGAATGAAAGACTAGCACACATAAAAATGGTTTAGGTTATGATCCTTATGATCACTCTAAGACACATGCATTAGAAGGTTCAACATGCCCAAGAGTGGGGTAAATTGGGCTAATGTAAAATTTTCAATGGAATATAGCCTATCGCTTAGTCAAATTCACCCATTGTGCCTAGCAAGTGTTCTATTCCTAACGCACAAAGTTTTGCACCCTAGGTTCGAACCATGCACTAACATGACAATTTGAAGTATGTGAATTGCATCGAAGTAAATATGAAAAGGAAAGGGGGTTAGAAATACAAATATTTATTCATAAGGTACCAGAGAGTCAACACTCCCCACTAGTCCTTTATGGAGCACCTGCACAAGGATTTAGCTCCACCTTGATCCATGCATGGACCATGAGCTCTCTATTTGTTGATCCTTGTCCACTCTGGAAAGGTGGATCACCACAACCATGTACACCTTCTTGGGCCTCTCACAATTGCCACGGAAATATCAACAAGAGCAACAACATCACCAAGACGTCTAGGTGATATCATGCAGATCCACCTAGAGTAAAAAAGTTTGAACTATGAAGTTTTAAAACTTGTCAAATGTTAAGGACTACAACTTTGGTATAGGATATGTCTCCATGAGAGATTGTTTGGAAATTCAAAAATTTTAATATCAAAATATGTGAATTTAAAATAAATATTTGAGATACTAAAAAACTTCAAATCAAAAACTTGCCAACAACAACCATGTAGATTAAGCCGGCCACTACAACTTTGTTATTAACTATCCCTAAATTTTGAATTTCAAAACTTATAAACTTAAAACATATATTTAGGACTCTAAGCAAATTCAAATAAGAAACTTTTAAACTACAATGTTGTAGATTGTATTGAGAAGTACAACATTGATATAAACCATGTCAACATCAAAGTTTGTTTGAAATTTTAAAGTTAAAAATTCATGAATTTAAAATAATATTTTTAGACTCTAAATAGTGTCAAATCAAAAACTTGTCAACTACAAAGTTATATCACTTCAAGTGATACAAAGTTTATCTTCATTTGACTTCATAAGAAAAAGTTATGAATTATGTTTTGATGTAACTATTTTTAGAGGCAAGCTTCTTGAGATGCCCGCAATTTTTAGAGATGGACCCTTAGAATGGCGGCCTCTGTCGATAGTGATTTTCAGAGACGAACATCTTAACATGTTTGCCTCTGTAAATCGATGATTTATAGAGGCGGCCGCCTTAAGATCTATGCCTCTATAAATGATTAACATGTGTGGGTGTTTGCCTGGAGGCCTCATGACCATTTACGGAGCTGGTCCCTAGTTGCGACTGCCTCAACTAATCAGAGAGCTTATCTCCTTATGTTTTTCTAGTAGTGAACAAATAGGGTAAAACTACATCTAAGCCTTCGTTCCTTTCCTATTTAAAAATCCCAACTTGAAATTTTTGATTAAAAATATGCTTGTTAGGTATTTAGAAAAATATAAGAATAGCAAAATCTTATGTTCTAAATCTAATTTATTTCCCTAAAGATTATTTTCCAAATGTAGAACCTAGTTGAATTCGAGTTGACACTCAAACTGAACTTAAACTATTGTTATGTTTCCTTTTCAAAATCCTAAATTCCAAACTATTTTAATAAAACCTGGTTTTTAATTTGATTTATGTATTTCATGTAGTCCAGTTGTATGTGTGCAGCTGGGTTTTGAATGGATCAATTTCGGTTTGCCTCAACCAGTTGTGAACTAAGAGTCTGTTTGGTGTTGTGAGCTGTTTTTTTTTTTTTTTGCCAAATACTTATTTTCAAAACAGCTTCATGGGTGAAACTGTTTTTCTCCTCCTCTTACAAACACATGAGTTAGGATGCAACTGAAAATAGTAGCTTATCCCAGCTCTCTCCTTCATGAGCTGTTGGTGAAGCTAGTTTGCCAAACATTTTTTTCAAAACAGCTTAGCTTCACTAAGCTGCTTGTAAAATACTAATGAAGCTGAACTGTGCCAAACAGGCCGTAAAATTCCTTGAAAATACCTTGAGAATCCTTTTGCAATAAAAAGGAAAGCCTCCGTAGCTGCAACCCGCTTGCAGCCGAATTTCGGCCTGTTAATCTTCGTAGCCTGACCCTCTTTTTTTTTTTTTTTTTCCGCCCTCTTCCTTTCTCGGCCTGGTCCGCCAGTCCCCTTTCCTCCTCATCCTGACCCAACCAGTGTAGCACCGCAGCAGCAGCAGCCAAGCACCAGCACCAGTGCTCCACGCATACGTGCTCCTGGTCCCTCTCGACCGCGCCCGGGTGAACGGCAGCGAGAAGACGCCGTGAGCCAGGACTAGCCCGTTTTCTTACGAAGGATTTAACCGCGCATCTTATGAAGCTCATCTTAAGATGCTTTTGAGCGTAACAATGCGATTTAGATCCTTCAACTATACCTCTGGTTCTTCTGGCATATTTGATGAGACCAGTTCTTTTTATGTGTGCAAATTCCTTGATTGCGTAGCAGTTATGGATATTTGCCCCATCTTTCTAAGGGAGAAGAAGACTCTAGCCAGGACTAGACATCCAGACAACAAAAGCATTGTTACGCTCAAGGAATAATCAGAGTACGGTACCGTGGGAGCAATTTCAGTGTTCATCTCTGCGGCCATAACGTCCTAGTGCCAAAGACGCAACAAGCTATCTCGGCGACACGTAGCCTAAACTGTCTCATTTTCTCTATTCCAGAGGCGCTAAGCCGCTGGCTACAAATTAATTTCGGAGGTGTTAGCAACCGGACGTCCCGACAGACACGTGCGTCCGGACGCCTGCGCAGCCTACCCCTGTCTGCTGATTTTTTCCGCTCCGCAAGTGCACTCCACCCCTTCACAGCGCCCGAATGTCTGGAGGACTCGCCTCGCACTCACAGTCCGCCCTATCCGCCTCGTTTTGAGGCCATTCGGCTCCCGCACTCGCACCCCACCCCATCGCGCCCCGACTGCGGCCCCGAGCGCGCCCCGTCTACAGGACACCGGTGCGCCGCGCGCCCCGTCCGTCGGCCGCTAGCTTGCCGCGCCCTATTTGAAAATGCCCATGTTGTGCCACCATCACTCCTGCATCCCCTGACTTTTCGAACAACATGAAAGATGTGCAACATGAAATACTTAATGCAACATATACGTATGAAACAGATGAAAAATCTGGAACATACATTTGCAACATATGTGTGAAAACATATACAACATCTAGATAAAACACTTGCAACTTGCAACATGAGAACACTTATTGCAACATAAGACTGAAACAGTTAAAACATTTGGAACATATTGTTGCAACATATGTGTGAAATATATGCAACATCCAGATCAGAACGCTTGCAACATAAGTGTGGAACAAATGAACCATTTTGAACAAACCTCTGAAACACTTGCAACATGCCTCTGAAACACTTACAACGTATGCAACATGTGCAACATCCCCGATCTACTTTGCAATATCCATATGAAACAGTTACAACATACCTCTGAAACATATGAAACACTTAAAACATATGCTTGCAACATGCGCAACATCTCCTTGCTGAGGTCGTGCATCGCGGCGGCCATGGCGTCGACAGCTGCCATGACCATCTGGTGGGGAACGGTGGCGTTGACAGCATCTTAGCATGCGCGGAGCACGGGGCATGGTGCGTAGCAACGGGGGCGCGGCGTGGCGATGGAGGGGGCGGCGCAGGATGGAGTGTGGCGCTGAATGGGGGAGCCACGCGGCGCGAGATGGGGTGCACGCCGAGGAAGACGGCAGGAGCGAGCGCTTGACGCAGTAGCACGCGACGGGTGAGAGTGATGGGGAGATATTTTTAAGGGAAAGATTGGGAGACAGAGAGGAAGTAGGCCTGTTGGGTAGGTATGCACAAGCCCGAAAAGCAGTGTCCGGACTAAAGATGGCAACGGGTACAAACCCGTTGGGTTTCACCAACCCAAACCCATACCGTCAACAAAAATTCTACCCGTTAAGATGCCGATGACCCATCACGGATACAATTTTATGCCCAGACCCATGCCCATTTGGGTCTCGGGTACCCAACGGGTTGCTCATGAAAATATTTTTAGACCAAAGGGTCTCAAATTTATGAGTACTAGATACGTTTCAATATATCGAACTAGTATCCAAATTGCTATTAAATATAATTTATTTATATTGATTATTTTTCGGAGGACACAAATCCTCCAAGATATATATATATATATATATATATATATATATATATATATATATATATATATATATATATATATATATATATATATTAATCTTCAAAGCCGAGAGCCCAAGGACATGGAAGCACTATGAATTAACGATATGATTAGTTTGCATTGTCTAGTTTAGTATGATTACTTAAATTTTGCTCCAAATCAATATAATTATATGATTGTGTGGCATAGTGATGTTATGATGGACCGGGTTTTAAAAAACCTATGGGTTTACGGGTTTGGGTACTATATCTCCAGACCCACGCGCCGTAAACCCGTTGGGTATAACTTTTTACCCATTAGCAAACCCATGGGTAGAGAAATTGACCTGTATCCTTACCCTAATAAGGTAAAAACCCATCGGGTTTTGGGCCTTGGGTACCCGTTGCTATCTTGAGTCCAGACGGACCTTCGTGAGCATTACCGAATTAATTTTGGTCGAAGTGCTCTTTTGTGAACTCACGTTGACCCATATTAGTTTCGTCAGATGAGGTAAAATAACTTCCCATTGAAGCAGAGGTAAAAGAAAGCTCTTTAGTTAATCAACAAGGTGAATGGGTCGACGATGGTCATGCACTGATGCCGCAGCAGCCGAGCCAATCAATGCTCCAACGTGCAAATTGGTTAATTTTACAACTTTCGAGGATGGACAATTTGAGAAATGTCATTTTCGTTGGGTCCAGCAAAAGCACTCCGGTTGAGAAAGTTTTGTGGTTAGAATCTAGGGGCTGTTAGTTTGGGCTTTGTGAGAGCTTTTGGACCTGAACTTTAGAATCTTCCAAAAGCAAAGCAAAAAAAAAAAAAATCCTAAAAGTCAAAAGCTTTTGTTGATAACCAAATTTGACACCTTCTTATAGTTTCAGTTTGATAGTATGCTTATGCAATTTATTTGGCCGGATTATCAAATTTAAGCTTAATTCGGCTTAGTTATCAAATTTGATACATAAAAGTTCTTATGCTTTAGTAAAAATGTTTAATCGGCTGGCCAAGCAACTACTCCCTCTGTCCTGTAATATAGTTCATTCTAGCATTCAAAATTTATCCTCAAATATAATGCATTCTAGAGGACAAAAACTAATTTTGCATTAAATACTTTTCATTTATCAACCAATCACCATTAATCATGTTAATGATAGCATTTGATTAGAAAATAAAATGAGGGTACATGCGTCTTTTATGTTTTCTCTTAATTTATCTTAAAATTCCTATAATGTAGTATATTACATGGCCGGTTAGTCTAATGAGAAATAATGACTAAAGCATGTATATATTGGGCTTATGCATGAGTTCAGTCCACAAAAGAAGCCGGTTAAATCTAATATTAGTCATGGCTGGTGATTATTAGTAAATTAAGGAGACAAAGCCGGTTAAGTTCAATGCTAATCGTGGCTGATACGTGGCAGTTTGTGAGACATTAATTCTTTGTCGAAAGTGTAGCCATGTGCATGCATACAACGCTTGTATATTCTGGTCATATGAAGGCGAGATGCAGCAACCAGTGCATGCGGCAAGAATCCACGAGACATGCAGGTGCAGGGACGGTGGCGACTGACCGAGCACATCCTGCGCATGGGGGGTGACGCACTGTACATGCCGTGCACCACGGGACTGAGCGCCGTGGAGATCAAAGTCCAGATCGTCCTATGTATATGTGGGGTTAAGAGGAGAAAACCCAACATCAACGCAAAACAAATCTACTATTTCTGTTCTTTATATTCTTCGTTCTACTTTTCCCATCTAGGTAAGTAGGTATGCTTTGCTACTTTCCCGCAAACAAGCCGCACGCTCTAGCGAATCAGAGTAACTATCCTTTGCTGATCTTGCATGTAAAGCAGCCGGTTCTTCGTCATAACAGAAATTATCCGTTTACTAGTTTGCTCGAAAACTAGTCGTGGCGCTTCTTCGAAAGTGAAGCAAATAGTCATTGGCAACTCCATGTGTTGATTTTCAGCGTCAACAGCTTTCGAGAGTTTTTTTTTTTTTGGCTTTTAGAAGATCCCAAAGTTAAGGTCCAAAGGCTCCTAGGAAGCTGAAACAAATAGGGCTCGACGTGAGCATATGCACCTGGTTAAATTGTACACCTAAAAGTTCAATTGCAATGCACAATAGCAAGGAGTGCCCGCGGCAGGGCATGCCCGGCACGGCCAGGCAGCGGAGGTATGCCCGTGGCAATGCGGTGGCATCGGGGTGCGACCAGACTCCAACGTGGTGGGCTCACTTATGAAAACCGCAAATGGCCTATCGCTGAAATCGTCGGTCGTGCGGACTTGGTACACAAGCCGAAATGGTTTCTCAAGGGAGAAACAATTTTCTTCTCTCGCCTCAATAACTTTTGTCATGTCATATCATCAAAATAATGATGTGGCAACATATTTAATGTAAATAGAAACTAACCCGGGTTTTTGGGTTGGCCTCAGGCAGAATTTTGAATTGCAAAATAAATGCTCCTACATCGTTACTATCTGAAATTGGAAATTCTCCTACACCTAAACCGGCCGACTGAATCATGTAGCGAGAAAATAATGTCACACTCAGTAGCTGCAAAAGCGAGCAGAAAGCAACCCAAGAGATTTCCAGTACAAGAGAAACCTTTATCATGACAAGCCACAGGCCTGAATTAGAAGCTACACAAGCATATAGACCAAGCCTCAGGTTCTTTCCCAAATCATACATTAAGTTCTTGGAGGCTGTTAACTACATCCGTAGAGCTCTTTTACAATGGTGGGAAAATTACCTTGGTACCTCTAGATACTTTCATATTTTTCTATTGTCTAATTAATTAATTGAGAAATATATTATAGAGGGTATTTTAGTAATTGAGGTTGTAATCTTCTAAAACTAGACGTAACCCTCTCAGTCCCTCTGCGACATGTTCCGCTCAGCCGATACGCACTGCTGGCCTGCGCGCTCTGAAGTCTCGATAGGGTGCTGTCGACCCAGCCACCGGCGCCACTAGGCCCTGGACGCCGCTGCTCAGTTGCACTTCTCCATCGACCCCGCAAAGCAGAGCTCGGGCATCCTGTGTTAGGGCCATATCATCATGTTCCTGCTGCAGGGTCCGGTCTTCCTCCTGTCGCTCTTGAGCGATCTTTCTGTCCGTGGCCTCACTGCTTGCATCAAGTCAATGTCGAGTTGAACATGTTGGTAAAGGACGTTTGCATCCATGCTCCCTGCAGTAACATAACGTTGGATTAACAAATGAACCCATTTTTTTCATCAAATGCCTACACAATGATGTTGATTGGTTACGATAAATCCCAAAAGACTCTGCAGAAAGAAAATGCAAAAGTATGACCAATTTTTCTCCTAAGAATCCTAAACAATGATGTGTGCTCATCTATAGTCACCTGAAACAAGAGGATCGGCGACGTGTGCAAAGGGCGGAGGAGCCGGGCCGCGTAGGTGCAGACATACGAGATGAATGGCAGCCGTATTTTGGCACTAGGCCCACCTAATTTGGTATTATCCCTACCTATTTAGTATCATCAAGTACTTTTAATTGGGTACCTCCTATTTTTCCACCGTCTGATCTTCCCAATGGATGGCTCATGTTTTTTCCAACCATTGTAAAATTTCTCAACCACGGAGAACTCAACTATCAAAGTTTCAGTGGCTACAAAACCTACCAACAGCCAACATATGTCCTAAAACTAAACGACCATTGCGCTAGGACTATTGTATGGTTTTAGTCTGGTTTTCCAACCGGACCAGGCTGTTGATTCAGGTGGGATTATCTCCCTTGTGACAGTTAAAAAAAACCATTTACCAACACCTTATGTAGAGGATTGTTATTTTCTTTCTTAGCAGTTAGCACTCTCCATTCTCCAGAAGGTCACAGATCCACAACAGGCCACACACAGCAACTACTGCTTTGATGATGGTCTCCCATCGTCATCAACGTCGCCATCATCATCCCCGTCATCTTCATCATCACCTGACCTCTTCCTTTTTGTAGTGGACTGTGCCTTGACAGAATCCTTACCACATCTTCTTCTTCATCAATCTCCTCATTCTCGGTGCCATCACCATATTCTTTTGGTTCAAAGTCGCTTGAGTGCTCTTCATCTTCAGCCCGACCAAGGGGCTGAACCAGATACTCAGTTCCCAGTGTTAGACTGGACATGATACACTAGCCATAGATCTAGCATGTATCCTGACATTTGGGATAAATAGCAAGTCCTAGAACATGAACTAGTACAGGATTTAGAGATAGAGGGAGAGAGACAGAGGGTGCGGAGGTGCAAACCATCGGCCGCCTTCGTAGAAGACGAGCTGGCCATGGGATTGCTTGTCGGTGGCGCGGTGAAGCCCGGCGGTGAAAGCGCGGTCGCGGTGGTGGTGGTGCCGAGGCGGCGGTGGCCTGTGGCGGAGCTTCCCATCGCTGGCAGCGCCCCTTTCTAGATCGGCTAGGGTTAGAGGTGTAGGTGGGGTGTCTGGCGGCTCAGGTGAACCTCGTGCCTTGTGCCCTGGCCCTCACATCTCTTTTTATGGCGCTGTGCGACAGGGGCCCACCAGCCATAGTTAGGGTTGGGCGTCCTCAATCAGAGCATGGATCAAGGCCCAAATGGCCATTGGGCCAAACTGGTGGGATCAATCTAACATTCTCTCCCTTGATCTCATCTTATGACTTAACTTACTTTATCTTGTTCTTATTTCATCACAGATCAGCGCATAGAGCGTGCCTCATCATCACGGTCTGTTGCCATTAGATTAAACAACTATAATACACCTCTCTGTTTTGGAACAGATTCTCAACTAGGCCTTGATTGTCCAGGAATCATAGGCTTTCTCTTAAACCCATGTCAGCTAAGTGTTCTCTGAACACGCTGGGTGGTAAGCCTTTTGTAAGCGAATCCGCGAGCATTTTTTCTATTCTTATATGCTCAAGACTAATTATATGATCCTAGACTTTGTCTTTCACAACATAATACTTTATGTCAATGTGTTTGGCAGCACCATTTGACTTATTGTTGTGAGCATAACATACTGCATTATAACTTGAGTGGTTTATGTATGTCGTCTACCACTTTCAACCCAGGCATGAATTTCTATAGCTAATTCACCTGCACCGTGGCCTCATAACATGCTACAAACTCGGCATACATTGTGGACGATGTAGTGACGGTTTGCTTTGAGCTTTTCCATGATATCGCTCCACCTACGAGAGTGAATATGTATCTGTCGATGCAAAAACGTGTCGATGCGCCTGGCACACAGCAAGACAGAAGGATCTACTTGATGGAGCAAGGCTGGAGATCCGCTTGGCTTCAACACAGGGCTAGCCAATCCTGCGAATCCCTCCCGAGGCATGCCAGTCAATTTGACCTGTAATTGATAAGGAAAGAAAGTTTATCAGTAATTTAAGGTGGAACATGCCGGTTTTGCCTAAACAGTTCCAAGTGTGCCGCTTCGGGAGCAGCCAGACGGGAAAATCGACTAAACGGCCGATACACGCAGAAAATCGGCTGTTACGGACTATAAAGCTCATGGATCGCGATTGATTTTATGTTGACAAGTACAATGCGCGTAGATGTAAGTAAAATCATCAGCTAGGTGAGTATTACCAGTGTAAAGCATTGAGCCGATGAATCTATCGAGAAAGGATATAACATGCGAACAAATCGACTGTTTAGTACAAATGGATCTACAAACGCTCTGAATCTAATATATTACCATCAACAGTGAGGTTCGATCGGATCGATGGCAGCTATGATGATAATAACAAACTAAAACCGAAGAATCCATAAACACCATCTACACATTGATAGACTTTCCGAAAGACACGCTATATGTGTGAAGGCTCAAACGGATCGGCTGAAATAGCCGATTCAGGTGGAAAAGGGACTACAGCGTGTGAACAATCGACTATTTAACATGGACAAACCTATGAACTTATCAGACTTAACCGGTTATCCCTAACAGTGGGGTTCGACCGGATCGATGACAATCATGATAAAGATAACAAATCAAACCTTAAAAGTAAACAGATCTATTTACATTTAACAGAATCATGGAGACATAGTGTAGGTGTTAAAGCATAGGTGATCGGCTATTTAGCCGATACAGGCATAGCAAACAGTCAAGGTCATGCCTGATCAAAAACAAATCTACCAATTAGCATCCTTCGATCTAAAGTGCCATCAGTGGGGATCGACCGGATTGTTACAGCCATAATAGCGAACTATAGACTAGATTTAACTAGCCAGTAAACCTCCTCAAGATCAGACATGCCTTAATCGCGTACTATGCACGATCAAGATCGAAGTAGAACAACCGATGAAACATAACCTGTCGCTCAAAGTAAGAAACATAGTATTGTAACAAAGCAAACGACGGACTAAAAGGATATGAGGCCGATCTAGATCGATCTTGACCGGGCAGGTTGATGTTGCTGAAAACTAATAACAATAAGGAGATCAGCAAGATCGGTAACTTAATGAATCTACCCGAAGGATGTCACCCTTAGGTAGAGCCGATAACTTAACCTTAATCTAATTCGAGCAGTGGAGGTCGAACTTAACCGATATAGCCATACTTGAACTAGATAAGAGTTGATAACTAGCTTATACTAGAGTTTGCAGTGGAGGTGGAACTTAACCGATGCAACCATACAAACAAAAGTATAAGCCATGACGGTACTTATAGACAAGTCGGAGGTCGGCCTGACTGATGCAGCCCTGCTTATTGAAGAACTCATCGAGATCTACACTACTCCTACTCCTAAGGGTTGGCGTGAAGTTGAAAAAAGTAATTTGTATTGATTGGATTGATTGCATTCCTAACTTAAGATAACTTGGACCCTAATCTTTCTCCTTTTGTAGAGTCCGACATGTATTTCCTAACGCCAACCGTAGCTCATTGTCGTTATTTATTGACGTTATTCAAAGAGAGCCGATTCCAGTGCCGCATCTGAATCAGCTGATATTGATCCTTATGCAATTGATTCCTTGATTGACACAATCTTGAAAGCTTTGAGTTACCATGTTCTTCTTCCCAAATTTTGGTGTAAACACACGCCCCCCATTTTTAGGATAAAAATGATTTTATTCCAAAATTCCTATTTACCTATTTACCGCGTCGTAACTGTTTTATTCTGAGATATACGTGTGACTCCTAACTTCTCGATCCGAGTCTTATATAATATCCCAACAGTATCATTTTCAACTCGATCGGCCCATTTGTTTTCCCCTTCTTTCTCGAGCAAATCTTAACCGCCAATGCTGCCATCGCCAAAGCCCCAACCCTAGCAAATCCTCTGCCCTATCAAGCTTTATTCAAGCGATCTTTCTCAGACTCAAATCTATTTTGGCTGCAATGGCAATCAATGACCACGTCCCCAAGGTATGCTTTCAAGTTCCCACTCTCCAAGTATCGACCGCTACCCTGCATTTCTCTTCTTCTCAAATTTATTTTATTTGATTTCTAGGAAATGAGGAACAAAATCTTGATTCCATCGGCTGTTGCCCCCAATGTCTATTTTCTTGGGCCTATGGCTGACCCTGATCCATATGATTTTATCCATCAAGAAACCAACCAAATCTCCTTCAAACAATCTTTGTGGATTTGTCCTCCTGAAACACTAAAACTCCCTTCATAAACTGGCCCAAAATGCCTAGACGATGGAGAGACTGGTTTCGTAGGGTATCCGAGAAAAAGGCTAGAGATTACGAGCTTTATGATTTGAATCAATGCTTGACACTTTCGTTGTCTAGGATGGAGAGGAATGGTTCACTCCTGATTTCTGCATCTTATTTCTAGTCTAACACCCTAAATACTTTCGTTTTTTGTCATGGCCCAATGACCATCACTTTGGCCGATGTTTATATGTTGACCGGCCTTAGAATAACAGGATCAATGTAGCCTTATGACTTCTTAAGTGCTGGATCCAAGAAACTAGCCAAAATATCAAACTGCATAGGATGGGCAAGCTACATTCTGAACCACATCGGAGATGGATCAACTATTAGCGAAAGAGAATATGCGGTCTTTCTAAACATGTGACTAGAGAGATTCATCTTCTGTGGGTCATCTTGTGGTCCGACTTATAATCACAAACTTATGGCAGAGCATCTGGCAATAGGCGCTAATATTCCTCTTGGAAAGTATCTGTTAGGAGCTGCTTATCATCTGATGCACCAGGTAGCTGCCTAGTTACTGAAGAATGAACCAGTGCATACTATTAGTGGCCCGTGGTGATTGATACAGCTATGGCTAAACCTATATATGTACAAGATTGTAAGACCTAATCTTAGAAACCTGAGCTTTCCTTCCTCCAACTTCGATGAGGAATATAGAGGCATGGAAGGGAGAACCCGTCAGTGCATGAGCTATGGTGAAGCTGCATCGGCCATAACAATTGTTGTCGATGTTGGCCATCTCTTCAAAAAGTTTTATAGAGGGTTTGATGCAGATATCCTGACTTGGCTACCCTATGATGAGGATGAGAACAATGAGCTGGTCTTCCCATTCAAATTTTGATTTGAATTAGGTTGTTCAGACAAAATGGTGGCTGCAATCTTTAATTCTTTTATCAAGCCATGTGTTCTTCCAGCTGAATTTCGTCATGGCCACGACAACATGTCTATAGGTTGTTTCCTTCTAGGCAACCTTCCAACCTATGAATTTTACAACCCTTCTTTTGTAGCTCATCAGTTTGGTCTTTGTCAACTGCCTCCTTAACTATTCTTCAAGGATATACTGAGGCCAAGAGAGGGTATTAGTGAAGTAATGGAAGCCTCTAGAGTCTACCAACTAGGATCAGATCTTTCTTCTCTTTGCTTGCATGATTGGACAAGAGTCAACTTCTCTTCCAATCTTTTTGACTCCTGGTGGTAAGAATGATACTCCCATCTCTTCTATGGGTTAGTCCATCCTAGGTGAATAGCTCTGGATGGAGAGTTTGCTTTCGACAGTGAGGTAATTTACCATCCTTTTTTAGAAAAATCATTCGATTGAATTCCCCTGCCAGCTATTCTAACAGACCTTTTTAGGACACCGAATTCAATTCTCCAAGCTTGGATAGGAAGGGGTGTCTTATAGACTATCATCCACCATGTCCAGCCTCAAGAATGGGATCAACTACACCTACACTGAAGAAACTGATGAAAACTCAAGCTGCCTCTACCATTGTGACATATCAATCCTCAAAACACAAGGTAGCCCAAGGGACAACCTAGAAAACTGTTACTAGGAAAAGACTTTGTAGAACGAGACCATCAACTGCTCAGGTAAACAATTCATCTTTTCCTCAAAATAATATTCAACTTCTAATTCCCTTTTTCACAATTATCAATCATTGCATCCCATTCAGCTCTAGGTGCAGAACTATTGTCCCAGGCATTTAATTCGGCATCAACTGTACCTTCATCGGCTGTTCCTCAGGAGGAGCCAATTTCGGTTGAGCCAACCGATGCTTCTAAAACTATAGAAGATGAGAACCTTTCCACTTCAATCCCTGATGTTGCCAAGGTATCTCTTCAAAATTCTTAATTTTATTCAATTTTCACTTTCTCTGACCATTTACCATGATAGACACTCCCTGAGGATACATTCATGCAAGAGCAAGGGTCTGAAAGCCTTCCTATTAAAAATGATCTTGTTAGCATTGAAAATGATCCTACTATTGTCAACACCTAGACTGTCGATTCCCCAGTTCAGCACACAACTGATGGTAAGAAAATCACATATCCATTTTCCTTGTATAGTTTCCGCTAGATGTTTATTTTCATTCCGCTATTTAATTATCGCACTTTGAACCCTGGTATTGTAATAAATAATTTCCAAGAACTTTTGTTGTATGAAATGGACTAAGTATTGTAAGCTTCGTACTCATTATTGGATTCTAGAGGTAAAACGAGGATTGATTTGAGTTCTCCCAGTGGGGTGTGCTCGACGGAACTATTCGATGTAGTTAACTTTTGGGGTGCTTAGTGTCTAGTGGAAGACGAGCGCCTCCGAAAGCATGTTATTTCGGGTGGTTCTTCCATAGTTATGCCTTTCTCTTCCAACAACTAAGGCTAATGTGGAGCTCATAGGAGTGGAGAAAGCATGAAAGAGCAGACTTGCAATACATATATTGTAAAGTCAAACCTCAGATCCAAAGAGAGTTAAGTCATATAATCAAATCAAGATGTGTATGTGTGTGGATGTATGGTGGCTAACCTAATTCAACTATGCTCCTTGAAAACATATCTCTCTTTTCAAACTTGGAAAATAACTTTGCAAGAAAACACGGGCTATGTTATTCATTTTTCTTCTTTTTTCTTCAGGCAGGCATCTGAGTACCCATTATTTTAAATATCTCGGACACTTGTCTATTTTTTCAACTCTCTTCTTTATGAATAACTTTTGCATAGCCACATGCTTGTTTCCATGCAACAAAACTTTGAGAGAGAGCAACAAGAACTTTAGATCAATTATTTGATGGATATCCTATAGGGCATGTAACATCCTAAAAATTTTATGTTTTTTAAATAGGGTTAAAATATTTAATTTTGAATTTTTATGCTCATGAAAACATAGGGAAGTAATATTTTTCATTAAATTAAAATTTATCATAAGGTAGCAACATGTTTGAGCATACATGCCGTTACATTTGATTTATTGTGATGAGTGGTTTTGATCTAAAACTCAAAATGATTCAAATTGCTTTTAAAATGATTTGAAAATGGTTTTGAAATAAAATAAAAAAAGAAAAAGAAAAAATCTTCTCCCTCTCTCTCTCTCGCCACCGGCCCAGCCTACTTCCTTCCCCTCACCCCATGGCCCACTCCACTGCAGGCCCGCTTCCCTCTCTATTGGCATCGGCCTGAAGGCCTGCTTCGCCTTCCCGCTCTCACGTGGCCCATCTCCTTCTCTCTCCTGCTGTGGCCCACCTTTCCTCCGTTCCCATGGCCTACTTCGCTCTCCTTCATCCTGCAGCCCTAGCTCCACTCCATCTTAGCCCAGCCAGCCGCACGCTGTAGCCGCATCCTACCCCCTATCTACCTTGGACTGCCTGGCCCCAGGCACCATGACGCTAGGACAACTGGGCCCTCGCATCAGCACCTTCTTCCCCCGAGTCACCTTCGTCTTCCCCGTGTGTATCTGAGGCGGAGTCCACCTGCCCGACTCCACCGCCACCATGCCTCGTCTGCCTTGTTGTGCGTGTCAAGATGATCCTCAGGCCACAAATAGCAGCCGCCCGCACTACGCCGCTACCCCGCATAACCTTCAACAGCAGTTGCCTCATTCGCCTTGTCCCCACATCACCACCATAGCCCTAGCACCTCAATAGCCATCCGCCGCCGAGCACCGTGCAGTCGTCTCCGTGTTGTCTCCAACTACGAAAAGTGCTGAGGTGAGGTTGCCTCACCGTCCTCTATCTTCTTGTGCAATTCTCGAGTCCAACCGTGGCCTGTAGGGCTGGTTTTGTGTGCACCGGTGAGGTCCCTCACTGTCGGCCATGTCCTCCACCACGCTCGGCTCCCTGTTCTAATCGACTATGCATTCTTTCTCCCTCCCTCTTCTAATCCAGGCCACCCAGATTCAATCCAACGGTCGAGATTGGTCGGTACCCCTTCGACTAGAACATTTGCTAAAGAGCCCTTGTCCTTCTTCTTATTTGTACCCATAGTCCACTCTAGATTCAAAATTCTAATTTTTATTTATTTTAATTCAAAATAGAAGATCCACTTATTTATAGTTTTGCCACTAGTTTTCTTTAGTCCATAAAATCTCCTGTTTTAACTCCAATTTGACCCGTTCAAGTTGCGTTAGATTCATAATTGCGTAATCTACATGTTTATACTACTGTTAAATATATTTTCAACTTTTGAAATTCAAGGTTAGATTTAATCTATTATTTTATTTTAGGAAATCTTACTAAATTCATAACTTCTTCGTTATAGCTCCGATTAGAGTGCTTTTCACTGTCTGTGTGTTTGTAGCTGAGACATAGATTCATTTTACAAACTTTTCATCTTGACCTTATGT
The DNA here is from genome assembly GCF_019320115.1 of Miscanthus floridulus. Classification (NCBI taxonomy): domain Eukaryota; kingdom Viridiplantae; phylum Streptophyta; class Magnoliopsida; order Poales; family Poaceae; genus Miscanthus; species Miscanthus floridulus. Next base: position 47,266,450 of record NC_089585.1, read on the forward strand.
TTGATGTACTATTCTAATTTAGTTTTATTGTTTGCTTCATGTATGATTGCATGGATGGTTGTGTGGTGTTTTATGATCATGTCCAGTCGGTGAGCTTTGCGTTGGTGATATAGAAGAAGTTGGTGATCCAGAAGAAGTCTTTTGGAGGTTACAATTCAATAGAAGAAGATCAGAGTTTTAAGGCAAGTATAGTATGGGATCATCCTTATTGTCCTATTCACCTTAATATCATTTTAATCATATGCATGTGTCTGCCTTGGCAACTATAGCAATTTTTCTTAGCTATTTGATATCCTAGATTCCTTGTCACCTATGTGGTATTGCATTGGGTAGTATAATGCTAGTGCTCAACTAGAACCATGATCTTGCAACTTGACTAATGGTATATGCATTAACCACTAAAAGATGCTTTTTAGCAACATGGAATCAAAGGGGCTAGAGCATTGGGTAGTTTTTATGGTGCTCTAGATTCCTCTCCTTTAGGACTTATCTGTAAGCGAACATCCAGGACTTACAGTACAACTGTGAGGACTATATGGCTCTGTCTTTAGCTCAGTATGAGGACCTTGTCTAACTTGTTAGTGGTTACCTTTATGGCGCAAGAGGGGCTCCGACAGGTATGATCTCAGCTTGCCAAGAGGGTGCACTTTGGTTTCTTGGTATTTTGTTAGTCACTCCTTGGAGGGGGTTCATGCTTATTGATGGGGAAACCTTAGCGGCCCTAACTTGTTAGATGAACCTTTGAAAGGCTTCATAGTGAACCCTATCGATCTTCCTTGGTAGTGGGTTAAGAGGCTCATGACCTCAGGGTGAAAGGGTAAATCATGACTCACAGTGAAAGTGTACAACCTCTGTAGAGTGTAAAACTGGTATATCAGCCGTGCTCATGGTCACGAGCGGCCTTGGACCCTTACAGAATAGATGATGAACACTGATGATACTGATGATGAAGATGCTCACTAATGATTACTGTTTATGCTATTCATTATTCATGTTTACCTGATCATGTGTTTATATGGGCTTGTGATAAACTTGTTGCTACTCCTATGCTAAAATTGTGACTCATTAAAAGCTAATAGTAGTTAAAGTAGTGTCAGCCCTTTGAGCCTCATGAACCCCATGTTATATTTGTTGAGTATGACATGTACTTACGCTTCCTTAATTTTTTAATTATTTGGATAAAAATCCCGAATGGGTAACATATTGCTAGAGTTTGGAGGAAATAGGCTTGCGATCAACCAGTCAGTTATCCCTTGTGGAATTGGAGTCTTCACCCGAAGATCGGAGTTGTCCTTTCGCTATTTGTTGTTTAAGGTTATATCTCTTGTAATAATACATTATATTAAGCATTGTCTTTTGATATTACCCTTATTTGTAACTATATATGAGATTTGACTTCCTAGGCTCATATATGGTGCGTATCTGGTTTTGTTCTTAAAACCGGGTGCTACAGGGCATACATTTTTGGTGATCACTCCTAGTGTAGGAGTAAAATATTTTTGGGTGGATATAGATGGAATGGCATGGTTTTGTGCCTACCCCTAGTGTAGGAGTAGTGCATATGTGGGTGGTGTGTACGTGATCTTGATTTTAAGAGCATAACAAACCTCTCATAAGGTATCAACAAAGCTTGACTAAACTCAATGCAAAGCAAGCAGCATATATGTGGAAGTTTTTTAGTCCAAATATCATATATGGCTCTGCTAGGAATTCAAGCTTCATCATACAAGGAACTCATCATGAAGCATTTTTTAAGTTTTTCAAAAGGTGAATCTTCGGAACTCTAGTATCACTTGGAAAATGATAAACAATTGCTCAGACCATCTCATGTCATATCTATCAATTACCTAGACTTAGATCAAACATGTGCCACCCACGGGTTTTCAAGCTCAGAGTAAATTCTTATATCAAACAGTCATATCTAAAACTCGGGAGAATTCAAGGTTGAAAACTAGGTACTTGAAAGGAATTACAACGGAGCAACTATTCATCATTTCAATTTAAGAGATTATCTTCAGAGTCCTTTCATTTTATTCAGCTCTTAAAATTCAAAACTTAAAGAAAACTAAACACACCTTTTTATTTTGTTTTCAAGTTGTTATGCATCTTTTTATTTCTTTAGCAAATATATAGCAAACTCAAAAATAGTAAAACCAAACAGGAAAGAAATACTTAGATAGATACATGAGGGATGCTCTTCCCCCAAGCTAGATGTTGTCAGTAGTCGAATGTTGAAGTTGAGTGATCCTTCTTAGAGCAGGTTTGCCTGTGGATGTCCTTCTCATCCATCCTGGAAGTTGGTTTACTTCGGGTGGAGTGAGATGAAGATGACCGAGTGAACTTGCTCTTGATCTTATGTATCATCCTGTAAAATATGAACAAGAACACCAAAACTCGTGGCATGGATTATGATAAGGGGTTAGCGGTCAGCCATTTGGAGAGTGGCTATTCTTGTGGGTTATAGGCATATTTTCTAATTGACAAAGTTCTAGTATGATGTCTTTCTCATCTTTTTTTCAGATGCAGGAAAGGAAATACATATGCATGGTATTTTTATTTTGATGCCACCACGGTGAATATTCCCACGGATGTTTACACACAGTAGATTTATTCACATGGGGCTTCGAATTTATGATGCAAAAATTTTCATTTTCTTTTCTAAATTCTATACTACTGCAGAAAAGTAAATATGCTAAAGTGAAAAATAATTTACGTAATGCTAGAAAGTAAATATGGATAACTATCAATGTTACCTCACGACAAGGATTCGGGTTTTAAGTCCTCCAGGACAGGACTTGACTAGAGAAAAGACCTTCATTCTTTAGGTGCATCATCCGGTCTCGGAGATGGAGACCTTGATGATTGCACCTCTTGTGATGGTGACTCTGATGATGTCACCTTCTCTTTCCATATCTATTTGGTCTATGGACTTGACGTAGGCAGAATAGGCTCATCTTTCACTGGGTTCTTCAGGTTCCTCATATCCATTCCTTTTCTCCTAGGGAATTGGAAGTGGACTAGTCTAGATCTAACATAGATGATCGCGTTTATGGTGTTGAGGAAAGGTCTTCCCAAGATGATAGGTGTATCTTCTTTGTCTTCTCCCATGTCTAGAACCATAAAATTAGCAGGGACAAAGTGATCTTGTATCTTGACCATGACATCCTTTGCTATTCCCTTAGGAAATCATATTGTTTGGTCTACCATTTGCAGTTGCATATATATAGGGAACAAAGGTTCATTACCAAACAAATACTCATATGTTATCTTGGACATTATGTTGACGTCCGATCTAATGTCGCTAGAAGGTGTTGTGGAAGATTCTTTGCCCAATGGTACACTCGATCGTTGGCACACCAGGATCATCCTTCTTAGCAAGGAATGGTGAAGCAAGGAGGTGGTCGTACTCTGATCAGAGTGTATTGATCATGTTGACTGTTTCTTGGTCTTGTTCTTCCTCCTTCGGTTCTTCTTCTTGGTCACTATTGTCTCTTTGGGAAAGTATGATCTATGTGGATGTGTAGGAGATTGCAAGATATAGTTCTTGATAGAGAACTTCTCCTTTTATCCTTAATTGTGAAACAAATATTGGCACTGTCCATGTAGATGATGTCCTTCGTGGTGCTCAGGAAAGGTCGGCCCAAGATAATGGGTGCCCTTTCATCTCCACCTATTTCTAGAACCATAAAGTCTATGGGAACATATGATTGTCCCACTCATATGATGTCATCTTCAAGAACTCCCTTGGGATAGCAGAGTGACTGATTTGCAAGCTACAAATGCATATTTGTGTACAACAAGGGATCTTCTAAAATTTTCTCATAAATTACCTTAAGCATGATGTTGACACTTGCTCTGAACTCATAGACAACTTTCTAGAAAATGTAGCATCCAATGGTGATGGGTATGATAGGTCTTCTAGGGTCACCTTTCTTGTCGGGATAGGGAATAATCTATCTACCTTCCCTCCGATGATTGTGTGTAGTAGTAAGTTGTATTGTGAATATCGACAAGATTTGTAGTTTCTAGATCTTTCGGCTACCTCGGAATCTTACCTTTGTCGGACAGAGGAAAAACAGCTGAGCTATTTGTGATTCTATCATTTTGTTAAAGCTATACTAGTTCTTAATGGTAGAAGCAAAGCTATCCATTCTATTATTTATGTTCTCTAGAATTTTATCATTGGTAGCTACCTTTCTAGATAATCCCTCTATAAGTTTGGATTGGCCAGTCAATTAATTCTCTCAAGGGTGGTTGATTGAAGTTATTATAATTGTTACCTTGATAGTTACTTTGATAATTACCATGGTAGTTTGGCCTCTGTTGCTGGTTTCATCCTTGATTTTGTTGAGGACGATAGTTGTTGTTGATGAAGTTCACATCCTCTTGAGTTTCAGGATAGTTGTTCCCTGAATGCCTAGTGTTTTCACATACTTCACATGTCATGCAGGAATCATGAATGTGCATCACTGCTTGTTTCTCATTAGCTTGGTCTTTAAGCTTCTTCATTAGTAGGTCCATCTTGGTAGACAACATGTCTACCTCATTGAGTTGATGCATACCTCCACCTCTCTTGCAGGTTTGAGTACGTTCTTCATTCCAGCTTTGGTTGGAGGCCATCTTCTCCACAAGAGCTGTTGCAGCTAGGATTGTGAGTGATAGGAAAGCTCCTCCCGTAGCAGCATCCATAGTCTCATGGGTACTATTGTCAACCCATGGTAGAAAGTTTGCATGAGTAGCCAATTCTCCATCCCATGATGAGGGCATTCTGCTATGTAGTCTTGAAAGTGTTCCCATGTCTTAGGGACAGATTCATCATGTTGCTGCCGAAAACTTGAAATTCTCCCACGCAGAGCATTGGTCTTGTCTGTGGGAAAGAACTTGGCTAGGAAGGCAGTAGAGTAGTTATCCTATGTTGTATTTCTATCTTTGTTGGCATAGAACCACTATTTAGCCTTCCTCAAAAGTGAGAATGGGAAAGGGCGAAGTAGTATGGCATCCTTGGTTACTCCCTTGATAGTGAAAGTGCTACAGATCTCCTAGGAAGTGTTGGAAATGAGCACTTGCATCTTCATGTGCCTTCCCATAAAAACCTGGCTGGCTTGCACCATGTTGATGAGAGCTGGCTTGAGCTCGAATCCATTGTCTCCAACATCGACTGTCAGTCCAATACGGATGTTGGCTGTAGTTGGAGCAGAGAATTCACGGAGAGTCTTGTTAGCCATGGCTTCAAATTTAGGTGTTAAGCTTCACCTTATATGGTTGTCCTCCTGACTCTAAAGCTGAAACTTTCCTCAGTTTAGCCTTAGTCCTCTTGAGTAATGCTTCTGGATCGTCAACGTAGTTTGTCGGAAGGTCAAAACCGATCATACATTACCCTGCATAAGATACAAAAGTAGACAAAACAAGGGTAATCCTTGCTCGACCAGAGGTCAATGGTTATCTCGATCATATCAATAAGTATAAGTTTATCAATACTTCCTTTGCCTAGCTACCTTCCCCAGGAACAGCGCTAGAAATGCTTGTTGGTATTTATTAACTTGTCACTTGTTTTAAGTAGCCACCTATTATATTCCTGCATCTCTTAGCATTACTTGAACTAGGTTGTCATCCCTAATGATAGTGCAAGAGATGCCCATTGGTACTACCTAACATTACTACTAGAATAATACTAAGTAGTGCTTTAAAATTTTATGTGACTAGAAAGAATAATATATATGAATGAAAAGGATCTGCAAGCGCACACATAATTATATCATTGTAGCACTTCACCCGAAAGTATTACATGTATCGTTATTTATATTTTACCACAGGGAAGGTCTGGCATGGATATGTATTGATAACTTATACTATTTGATGGAGAATTGAGCCATAACTAATATTCTACTCACAACAGGGGTAAGTCATAGGATAAAATATGTATATGATAAGCATTGATCAATGATAAATCACTCAGATTACTACTTTCTATGACATTAGCATGGTTAAGTAGAATATTAGAGAAATAATTCCTAAGTCATTCTTAATTACAAGTCAAAGCATACATTGATTAGTGCAATTACACCAAGTAGTCATGACTAAGATCATCTTTATATCTACACATAAGGGATATTACTAAAGAAGATTAAGAACAGAGCTTGTTCTTCCTTCGTAACCGGATCCTACATGCGCCTATATTCGAAGAGTGGACTACAAAGGACCTAATGGGAATGTCACACCCGTGATCTACCACATGACCCAGAATATAGGGTGTATCCACAGGTAAACAACGTATAAGCACCACGCTTACACAATGTCGACCACTCACCCCGTGCACATTGGAGCGAGCGCTATACGAACTTATGCATGGATATAATGATAAACTAGCTATACTAAGCGTATAATCAAAGTAGACGATGAACATTATAACAAAGAACATGAATGGCATGAATACTAATATTATCATAACAATTGTAGCAAGCATATAAAAGTAATGGAGATACAAAAGAGAGGGGGTACAAAGATTATACCAAACCATGCTCTTAACAAGATCGGGAATCCAAGCGACGCTTGCTTTCCTTCCTCTAGACCTAGCCTAACTAGCTATGCCCTAGAATATTGTGGAGCTTTGAGGATGATTAGGGTTTCTGTCTTCTCAAATGACTTAATGCCTCAGGGGGGGTGGTAGGGGCTGGTATATATAGGTCGGATCATCCATCGTGAGCCATTGGATCAAACCGACTTAAAGGACGGCGTAGATGCAACCTAGGAGGCGGTAGAGAACCGACATTGCAATGGGGACTGACATGTGGGCCCTAGGGGCCGGGCGGCCGTCCCCACCTGGCAGCCACTCGGGCTCTGCCTTGGTGTGGAGTCCTCTCGAGTCTTCTGGAACCTTCTGGTGTCTAGTTTCGCTGCGGATAAGCGCAATTAATTCCGACATGTAGGTCCACCTTGACGGTTTTCTGAATAAACCCTACAGAAAATATAGATTCACCAAAACTCGTAGAATATGTTAGTTTAAACCCCTAGACCTTTGTTGGTGATCATATTTATGCCCTTATACATGTTTTATTGACGGTTTATAGTGGTTGTTAACTACCATCAACAACAATGAGAATGAATTGTTATGCAAACCATTTTCTGAGAGTGAGGTGGCATATGCATTATTTCATATGAAAAAAACAAAGCACCTGGGCCTGATAAAATACCAGTAGAGTTTTACCAAAGTTGTTGGAAGATTATTAAGAATGATATCATGGATCTTTTCAATGACTTCTATGATGGAAAGGTGAACATTAGTACAATCAACTATGGAATTATAACATTACTGCCTATGGTAAAAGAGGCTAGTAAGATTCAACAATACAGACCTATTTGTTTACTGAATTGCTTATACAAAATAATCACTAAGGCATTGACAATTAGGCTGGAGGCTGTAGCTGATAAATTAATTCATAGCAATCAGACAGCCTTCATGAAAGGAAGGAATATAATGACTGGAATTCTTTGTCTGCGTGAGATTTTGCATGAAACCAAAAAATGAAAAGAGGTGGGGATTATTTTAAAACTTGATTTTGAGAAAGCTTACGACAAGGTTAATTGGAATCTCCTTTTTGATTGCATGGGGAAAAGAGGCTTTAGATTAAAATGGTGCAATTGGATCAAGCAAGTAGTTACTGGAGGAACAGTAAGTGTGAAGCTCAATAATTCTATTGGGCCTTATATCAAAAGCTATAAAGGAGTCAGGCAAGGTGATCCCTGGTCACCTATATTGTTTAACTTAGCAGCAGATTGTTTGACTAGGATGATTTTCAGAGCTCAACATAATGGTCTGTTCACTGGGTTGATTTCCCACATTATACCCCATGGAGTAGCTGTCCTGCAATACGCAGATGACACAATCATTTGTTTGAGACATGACATGACTGGGGCTGTCAACATGAAATTTCTGTTATACATGTATGAAATGTTGGCTGGCCTTAAGATAAACTTTAACAAAATTGAAATTATCATGATTAACTATGAGGAAAGTTTGGGACAAACATACGCTGAGTTATTTAACTGTCAGATTGGATTCTTTCCTATTAAATACCTGGGCGTTCCAGTGAGCCCAAGCAGACTACATGTAATTGACTGGTTGCCCCTTATTGATAAAAGTAATAAGAGATTGGACACTTGGAAAGGAAATTGTATGTCCATAGCTGGTAGGACAACACTGATTGGGGCCAGTCTTAACAATTCCCCAATATACCATATGTCCATTTACCTGTTACCCAAAACAACTGTGAGCAAATTAGAAAAAAATAGAAGATCTTTTTTCTGGGGAGGGACAAAGAAGAAATATCACCTGATTAAATGGAAAAAGTGTGTAAGAGCAAGAAAAAAGGAGGTTTGGGTATTAAGAATTTGAGGAAAATGAACATTAGTTTATTGTGCAAGTTGTGGTGGAAACTAGAGAAAGAGGAAGGTCTGTGGCAAGACATTGTCAGACACAAATACTTAAGAAACAATTCAGTTCATTCTGTGACACACAGACTGAATGATTCACCTGTATGGTATGACTTACTTGAGATCAAAGAAGTTTACTTGTTGGGAAGAAAAAAATGCACAAAAGATGGGTGTCACACTAGGTTTTGGAAAGATTCATAGGTTTATCAACAACCCCTTTGCCTAGTTGCACCTGATCTTTTTGAGTTATGTGAATGTAAAGATATAACTGTTAAGAATGCTAGGAATGGTGAAATACCAATAACTTTTAGAAGGTGGCTGCCAGCAGATCTGAGAGGTAGATGGGAACAAATCTGGAGGGATATACTTGTTTTCCCTCTTGAAAATGTTTCTGATGAGATAGGGTGGTCTTTGGAGAAGAACAACAAATTTTCTGTCAAATCTACTTATAATGCTTTGACAAGAAATGATGCTGGGGTTTATCACAAACTGATTTAGAAAGGCAAGATTCCTGCAAAGATCAAAATCTTTATGTGTGGTTGAAGATTAATGATGCAATTCTAACTAAAGACAATCTTATCAAAAGAAAATGGAAAGGAGACCCTGCTTGTTATTTTTGTGATAATCATGAAAGTATCTCACATCTCTTTTTTCAATGCCATGTGGCCAAAACCATATGGGCTGTGGTGGCTAAATGCTTTGGAGCTAATACTGTTCCCAGGAATCTATACCAGTGTTGGCGTTGGGTAGCTAAATGGTTACCCTTTTGGGGAAAATTATCATGTTTTTGGTGTATCAGCAATCTGTTGGGCCATCTGGAAGGCGCGCAATATAGCAGGGTTTTGACAAAGTAGTGATTAAAAGTCTGCTGGATATTTTCTGTCATATTTGTGCACTTATGAATTACTGGGCAGGCCTCTACGCTGAACCAGACAAGGAGCAGATCATTGAGGGGATCAACACGATGCTGAAGGTGGTGAAAGGGATCCTGAAGCGTCAGAAGGAGGAAGCGGAAGCAACAATGCAGCTTCAAGACGGTGGAACTGATTTAGACAATGCTGGAGTTTAAAATGATCTACTGACAACAAGTTATCACGTTGCATCTGAGAAGAAAGAATCATCTTTTGTTCACAAGATTTAGTCATCTTTGTGCTGGAAACCTTTCTGTAGTTGGCATGTTTGCCCCGTAGCCTGTGTTTGTTAGTGATCTTAAGTTTCTGGTGTCTTTCTTAGGTTCTGTGAGCGGATGTCCTAACTCTGAGCCAGAGTCTCAGGCGTCCAAGTTTGCTCACCGTGACTCTGTCCTCGAGCTCCTTGTTTCTATTCTTTTCTCTTCCAAAACTCTGTATTTCCGTTATGTCAAGTAATGGAAATGGGAAGATTTCTCGGTTGGAAAAAAAAACTTTTGATTTGAACTCGTTTCAAAAAAATGCTTTGTTTTACCAAACAAAGTTTTTTCAAAAAGACTTTGGTTTCCACAACCTGCCTCACAGGACCAACCCCAACTTGAAATATAATCATGATGATCAATTTGTTAATCTCTACTCTCGCGAGGGGTAAGGCCACTGTGAGTGTGAGATCTCAAGTGACGTAGCTCATGGAGCAATTAAGGACTGTTCATTGGGATAGCGAGTCTGAGTAACCACCCATACAGACCACATACCGAGTATGGGACTGATAAGCTAAGTAACTAATTGCGACCGGTTTGTCCGTTGAACTGGCAAGAAGGTGGCACCGATTAGATGCTGGTAGCATTAACCGGGAACCAGTCGAACCTTCCGTGGACATTCTGGACGGATTAGGGACAGGTTGGAGACGTGAGGCAATCCTTACTCGGGCACGGGTATGGTGGTTCATCACGTTCTCCGTGTGGGTACACTTGTACCCTCTGGGCAGAGTTTATTTGAAAGCCTGAAGTGAAGTCCTTCGGGACAGAACTGGTTGTTCTTACTTCTATACCCATTGTAGTGATGATGATGACACATGATGAAGAGATGAATTATAATGTTGATCACCTTTATTATATTACTCATTACTACTTGTCATGAACTGAAAATTGCTAATTAATTTAATTATGAATCATGAGCATGTCATTCTTTTAATGAACCTTATGCTTTTATGCAAATGAACAAATGCCTATTTAATCCCTCTTGCATCCAACAAATATTTATATGTTGGAATTAAGTCATACGAGTACACAATGTACTCACCATGCTGTCGTTAAGTTGTTTTGTAGGTAAAGGACATTGGCGGCCATCTCATCCCGTAGTTGGTGGCAAAGTGGTTGAATGGCAGGAGCCGTCCAAGCTAGGGTAGTAACGCCCATGGGCTAGGCAACTACCTGTTACTAGTGAGTGTATATCGTATTGTCATTGTGTTTGGTAAGATATTAGTTGTGTCTCACTACATATAATTGAGTGGAATCAATGTCTCCTCTAATGTTGTATAATCAATTTGTTGAATGTGACAATACTTGTAATATATGTTTTCCGCTAATTGTGTACTCCGATAATGAGATGAATGTCACACCCCCAAAATTTCCGATTTTGGGTTGTGTATAGAAAACACTAAATAAAATGAATTATTTTAATATTTGGATAGAATTTATCAAGTTTAGTTTGAACTAGCGCAAATTTAGTTATGGGAAGAATGTGAATTTTCAAAGTTTTCTAATTTTGACGGGCTTTTGGATGATGTGATGTTTCCTTGTGGCTTCTTTGTGTGTTGAGAGTGACCAAAGTCTTCAAAACACGTTTAGTAAGTCATTTATCTGTCTCTGACTCGTCTCTATCTTTTTCTATAATCAAATTCTGGCTTTCTCGATCCTAATATTTTCGTTCGGAATTTTCCAAGATCCTCTTCATGTGCTCTAAATCATTCCTTTGAGTTTCTCATTCATTAACCTATCTCTCAAAACTTCCTGTGAATTTTTTCCAGCTTTTTCTAGAACTTGTTCCTACTTATCTGTGAGCATAATATAATTTTTAGATGCTCCAAAATTTCTTTTCACGAGCTCCAAATATTTTATCTCGGTCCACTTTGTCTCTCCATAGACTCACTTAGCACATATTCACGTATACCCCTTCAATTTTAGGCCTACAAAGAGGAGCCAGCCCCATTGCTCCTTGCTCTCTTGTCTCGCTGCTTGATGGCCACGTGCTGTCAGCTCCTCAATTTCCTTGTCATCTAAATCGTATTGTAACTAATATCAATGCCAAGTTCAAGTTATATCCGGCCACATTGCCGTTTCGATCTGTACATGGGTTTCCCCTTGGCATGTCTATGTCTATATAAATAAAAGGGTAACCCTGCATCCATCGTCGATTCTCGCCTGAATCCGCCGCAAGTCTATGCCCTAGTTTGCCTCGCTCGGCGACGTTTCTATCTGCGCAGCAGTCGATCTGAGGATGTACATGACCAACATATATATGAGAGCAAACAATGCTAGCTAGCTCCCGCCGCCGCGCCGTCGACCAACAACTTCGATCTGAGCTCCCTTGTCGTCATGCTATGTTGACATCACTGGTTGTGGCTGACGCCGACCTCATCTCTTTGCCGCATCCTTGCCCTAGCACTGCCCGACTGCCGCGCTAGGTCTCGCCGAGAGCTGGAAAATGCCCACTGCCGCTGTTACCATCTGCTGCCTCGTCATCGTGGAGAATCTGTTACCAGCCTCGCCCAAGCGCCCGTAGCCACCCGCCGCTGACCTAGCGCCGCTGTCCTCCGATGACTTGACAAGCCACGCGCCGTCTCCGATGCTTGGATGTCCCCACCAATGCCCTAGGTGAGCTCGCCTCAACCTCCTCTCTCCTCCCGTGTTTCCTCCGTCGAAAACCGTGGCCCCTAAGGACGTTTTCGAGTTTCGCCACCGAGTTCCTAAACGCCTGGCAATGGCGCCACCGCCTTCTTTCCCTATTCCAGTAGCTAGCTCTCCCCCTCTCCGCTCTCAGCCGTGCGATCTTAAATCAAGAGTCCAGATTAGAACGTACCCCTTCGCGTGGTCGTCTTACTAAAGAGCCCCTCTAATTTTCTATTTTCAACAGATTACGTTTTCTCTTTTTCGAAAAGCGTAGTTTCGTCGGTTTAGATCCAAGATATGTTTTCATTTATTTATAGATTTGCCACTAATTTTGTTTTAGCCATAACTTCTCCGGTTTAACTCTGATTTGACCCATTCAAATTGCGTTAGGTTTGTAATTTCATAATCTATATATTCATTGTACTGTTAGATATGTTTTCAGCTTTTAAAATTTGAGGTTAGTTTTAATCTATTATTTAATTAAAGGAAATCTTGTTTAATTCATATCTTCTACGTTTTAACTCCATTTTAGCCTGTTCAAGTTGTGCTATATTCATTACAACGAGATCTACGTGTTAGTGACAATATTTATCATGTCACTAATACTAGAATTTTATGGTTTAATTTCTAATTTGGATAATAATTATGCAACTAGATTTTATAAATAAAATATGAATTGTTTTACTTTAGTTTTATAATTCAAATCTAAAATTGACTTACAGCCTGTTCGTTTCGGCTTGAAACAATCGTGGATTATTACTGCTGGCTGGTTTGGTGTGAGAGAAAAATATTGTTCTGACTTATAATCCACGATCATTTACGACCAAGCGAACAGACTGTTAATTCGATTTATATTATTTATAAAATATCTTATATAGATTATTTTATATAGTTAAAATAAATGAAGCTTATAGTTTTCTTTTCCACGTATAAAACAAATTTTTCGGTAGTTGTATGTTTTCAACCATAGCTCCGATTAGCACGCTTTTCGCGTCTGTGTGTTCGTAGCGCGACGTTGATTCGTTTTATAAACTTTTCATCTTGATTTTATGATTGGTGTACTGTTCTAATTTAGATCTATTGTTTGCTTCGTGTATGATGGCATGGATGCTTGTGTGGTGCTTTATGATCTTGTCCAGTCAGTGGGTTATACGTGGTGAATCAAGAAGCGGATCTTTGAAGTTTTGGACTTAAAGAAGGATCTAAGTTTAAGGCAAGTATAGCATGTGATCTTCCTTGTTGTCCTATACACCTTTAATCATTTAATTCATGCTGCAAGCGTCTACCTTGACTACCACTAAGGATTTCCTAGTACTTTGTTACCTTGTGCCTTGACACCTATAAGGTATTGCATTGGGTAGTATGATGCTAGTGCTCAACTGAAATCATGATCTTGTAACTTGACTAATGGTATATGCAATAAACACTAAAAGAAGTTTTTTAGCAACATGGGACAAGGGGGATAGAGCATTGGGATGTTTTATGGTGCTCTAGATTCCTCTCTCTAAGGACCTATTTATAAGTGATCATCCGGGACTTACAGTACAACTGTGAGGGCTATATGGTTTTGGCTTTAGCTCAGTATGAGGACCTTTTCTAGTTTGTTAGAGGTTACCTTTTTTGGCATAAGAATAGCTTGACGAATCGGGTATAGGACAACCTCTACTCTTATGTGTATAGCCACGATAGAATTATGCCATTCGACAGGTGGTTTCTATATCTGTTTGCCGAGTGAATCTAATAGCCCTAACTTGTTAGACGAACCTTTGAAAGACTTCATAGTGAACCCTGTCAACCTTCCTTGGTAGTGGGTCAAAAGACTGATCGCCTTGGGCGAAAGGGTAAATCATGACTCACAGTGAAAGTGTACAACCTCTGCAGAGTGTAAAACTGGTATATCAGCCGTGCTCACGGTCACGAGCGGTCTTAGAACCCTTACGGAATAGATGATGAACACAGATGATACTAATGATGAAGATACTCGCTAATGATTACTGTTTATGCTATTTATTATTCATGTTTACCTGATCATGTGTTTACATAGGTTGTGATAAACTTGTTGCTACTCAATTGCTAAAAGATGACTCATTAAAAGCTAATCATAGTTAAACCAGTATCAACCTTTTGAGCCTCATGAAGTTCATGTTATATTTGTTGAGTACGACATGTACTTACGCTTGCTTTATTTTTCATATATTTGGATAAAAATCCTGGATAGGTACCAGATTGCTAGAGTTTGGAGGAATTAGGCTTGTGATCAACTAGTCAGTTGTCCCTGTGGATTTGGAGTACTCGCCTGAAGATCGGAGTTGTCTTTCCGCTGTGTATACTCTGAGGTTATAATCTTTATACTAATACGCTATGTATTTAAGCATTGTCTATTGATATTACCCTTATTTATATATATATGTGAGATTTGACTTCCTAGACTCATATATGGTGTGTATCTGGTTTTGTCCTTAAAATCAAGTGCTACAAAGTGGTATTAGAGCAATGCTAACTGTAGGATGCAAGCCTAGTTGAAACTGGTCGTTCTAAGATTTAGAATTTGCTACAAACTACTTTTTCATCTCCTTGACTAGTTGAATAGATTATTTCTTATCCTTGTCCTATTTTCTTCTCTCCTTGATAGCTTCCTTTTAGCTATTGCTTCTTTTCTCCTTGATTTTTATTTCTTTGGTTTACTAAAGTTTTCTGATCTCACCTTATTCAAATTTGCGATGGCCGTTCATCATAATCCACTCCGTAGGATGCCTGCCATCGCTACAGAAGCACGTGTAGTTTCGATGTTGTGATGCATGCTTGTCTTGTTTGGTGTGTTGCTTGTTTGTCATCCCTATCTTTGTGATCCAAAGGAAGGCCCTAAAGACTACACCAACACGAGGATCTTCGTATGGAATATTCAGAGTTTAGCAAAACTCTTATTAAGTGGGGTAGCATCCTCTACAAAGCATAGTTGACCTTTATCTTCCTTGCTATCCTGTGCAACTCCCAAATCCACTTTATTATGCAAGTTAATTCCTTAATCTCATGAATTCCAAATCAAGGAAGTGTGGAGGCGTGAAGATCTTCATCTTTCTCCCTAGTCTCTCCGAATCTCAGGATGAGATTCCTGTTAAGTGGGGTAGTTTGTCACACCCTAAATTTTCCAATTTTGGGTTGTGCATAGAAAACACTAAATAAAATGAATTATTTTAATATTTGGATAAAATTTACCAAGTTTAGTTTGAACTAGCGCAAATTTAGTTATAGGACGAATGTGAATTTTCAAAGTTTTCTAATTTTGATGGGCTTTTGGATGATGTGATGTTTGCTTGTTGCTTCTTTGTGTATTGAGAGTGAGCAAAGTCTTCAAAACACGTTTAGTAAGTCGTTTATTTGTCTTCGGATCGTCTCTATCTTTTTCTATAATCAAATTCTTGCTTTCTCGATCCTAATATTTTCGTTCAAAATTTTACAAAATCCTCTTGATCTGCTCTAAATCATTCTGTTGAGTTTCTCATTCATTAACCTATCTCTCAAAACTTCCTGTGAATTTTTTTCTAGCTTTTTCTAGAACTTGTTCCTACTTACTTATATGTGAGCATAATATAATTTTTAGATGCTCTAAAATTTCTTTTCAGGAGCTCCAAATATTTTATCTCGGTCCACTTTGTTTCTCTGTAGACTCACATAGCACATATTCACGTATACCCCTTCAATTTTAGGCCTACAAAGAGGAGCCAGCCCCATTGCTCCTTGCTCTCTTGTCTCGCTGCTTGATGGCCACGTGCTGTAAGCTCCTCAATTTCCTTGTCATCTGAATCGTATTGTAACTAATATCAATGCCAAGTTCGAGTTATATCCGGCCACGTTGCCGTTTCGATCCGTACATGGGTTTCCCCTTGGCATGTCTATGTCTATATATATAAAAGGGTAACCCTGCATCCATCGTCGATTCTCGCCTGAACCTCCACAAGTCTATGCCCTAGTTTGCCTCGCTCGGCGACGTTTCTATCTGCGCAGCAGTCGATCTGAGGATGTACATGACCAACATATATCTGAGAGAAAACATTGCTAGCTAGCTCCTGCCGCCGCGCCGTCGACCTACAACTTCGATCTGAGCTCCCCTGTCGTCATACTATGTTGTTGTCACTGGCTGTGGCCGACGTCGACCTCATCTCTTGCTGCCGCATCCTTGCCCTAGCACTGCCCGACTGCCAGGCTAGGTCTCGCCGAGAGCTAAAAAACGCCCACTGCCGCTGTTGCCATCTGCTGCCTCGCCATCGTGGAGAATTTGTTACCGCCCTCGCCCGAGCGCCCGCAGCCGCACGCCGCGACCTAGCACCGCTGTCCGCCGATGACTCGACAAGCCGCGCGCGTGTCTCCGGTGCTTGGAGGTCCCCCACTAGTGCCCTAGGTGAGCTCGCCTCAACCTCCTCAGCTCTCTCCTCCCGTGTTTTCTCCGTCGAAAACCGTGGCCCCTAAGGCCATTTTCGAGTTTCGCCGCCAAGTTCCTAAACGCTCGCAATGGTGCCGCCGTCTTCTTTCCCTGTTTCGGCGGCCAGTTCTCCCCCTCTCCGCTCTCAGCCGTCCGATCTTAAATCAAGAGTCCAGGTTAGAACGTACCCCTTCGATTTGGAGTACTCGCCTGAAGATCGGAGTTGTCTTTCCGCTGTCTATACTCTGAGGTTATAATCTTTATACTAATACGCTATGTATTTAAGCATTGTCTATTGATATTACCCTTATTTGTAGCTATATATGAGATTTGACTTCCTGTGCTCACATATGGTGTGTGTGTATATGGTTTTATCCTTAAAACCGGGTGCTACAATGAAATCTTGAGTTGTGGAGGCTATTGTGGTATGATACTCAACCGAGATTTCTGGTATTGGAGATGTGGATTGGATCTCCAGGGAGTCGCTGATGTTGGTTTGCTTAAATTGAGTTGGTCAAGTGAATGACACTCGATTTAGGTAAACTAACACGGCAGGTCCCACAAGAATCTTTGTTATACTGTGGGGATCTCCCCCACATTTTTTCCTCGTTAAAAGGAATCTTTGTTATACTCTGAAAAAACAGGTGAGGCCCAACTGAAATGAAAGCGAATTCTTGGTCGTAGGCCCGTAGCCCATGACCAGGCTGAAAGGACGACCACCATGTTGGACCATGTCGCGGCGCTGCCGGTTTATTTTTGGCACGACCCGGCAAGCTGCCAAGCCAAGCCAAGAACGGCCCCAACCCCAATCAAATGAAGCCAAGCCAACGAAGGCAAGGTGCAGTTTTATTTTAAGTCAACTTGCACTCATCTGGCAGCGATAGTTGGCTTCATTTTTATTAGTAATGGCATGGTTAATTATTGGAGAAATAGTGTTTTGATCAATTTTTTAACGACAATGGTAGGTATTTTATCAATATATATATGTAGAGAGATATTTTTATTTTATTTTCTAGTCCTCGAGAATTAATACGGAGGTTTTTGTTTTGGACAAATATTAAAGGCTTGTTTGGATCTTTACCTTGACTGAGAAGGCAGACCAAAATTTAGTCAGTCAACAAAATTCGTTCACCATTTGCTTCACTGCCTTAGTTTGTCGTGGTAATGAAAATTTGGCCATGACCATGCACAAATGCTGTGGCTGTCAGTCAAACGCGCTAAGAAGACAATGTTAGGCGGGTCACGGGCAAGCAAAACGCTGGCTCTGATTTGACTCGGCCATGTATCAGCGAGAGGAGCTAATGCTTCTGTTGTTTTGTGGTTTCATCCATGCACTTCGAGATTTCAAGACTTTGTCTTTATATAGATCTTAATTACTCTCAATGGATGTATCTCACATGTAAACTACTTACAGCAAAGTAATCCTTTCAATATTAAATCTATAAAACATGATCTAGTTGAGTAGATTTTACTAGGTGAATTGTTAGCATCACAGGAAGAGAAAGGGGAATTAGAAGAAGGGAACCAGGAGATTAGTAGGACAAGCTCTGATTGGAGTAGTTCAGAGGTTCATCTTTTACAGCATGTTCCTTATCTCTACTCTTCGTTCTCTTATACTACACTGCGCAGGCAGCACATGTACGCACGCAAGACCATCACACCCATCATGGGCCAGCAATACACACGAGTTGGGCCGAGGCACCCAAGCGCTCCGTCTTGGCCCGGAGTTAGACTGGACAGCAGGCTTTGAAGAGCTGCTAAGATGTAGCCTGTTCGCTTGCTCGTAAACGATCGTAA
Source organism: Miscanthus floridulus (assembly GCF_019320115.1). Classification (NCBI taxonomy): domain Eukaryota; kingdom Viridiplantae; phylum Streptophyta; class Magnoliopsida; order Poales; family Poaceae; genus Miscanthus; species Miscanthus floridulus. The sequence goes on from NC_089585.1 coordinate 47,284,896, forward strand.
ATTTCCAGCCGGAAACAGTGTTTTTCTCTCACACCAAACCAGCCAGCAGTAAATAATCCACGATACGATACGGCCTCCCGAACAGGCTGATGGTGTTTGGGACTGTTCTACTACGCGTTTTTTTTACCTCAGCTCCATGTTTACACTCCCTAACATGAATTCCCATACATTGCCGCAGAAATTTGAGAATTATGTTTATATGCCTATTAAATCAAAGGAAAAACTTGTTAAAAAGATACAATAGCATTGAAATCAATGCAATGTTTGGGCACATCTCATATATACCAAAATAGTCAAATGATATTTTGATACCTGAACAAAAATGATTCATGACAACAGGGAAGTGAGAATATACTTCTAAATGATCCTAATATAACGTGAATGGTCCTCAATTATTGAAAACTTCTAGAACACATCCCGGATTAAATCAATTGAGGAGTACCTAGGGGCTTCAGTGTTAGACTCGTCGTCCCCGTTTGATGAACCCTGGCGTCACCCTAGAAGCTCATGCACCCCTATTTGTTCAAAAGTTTCTGTGTGTCTCCAAGACGTTGATGCTGGTGCGGCATCGGTCATGATCTTTTGGCAAACTTACGTTGGAGTTTAATCGACCAAGAATTCCATTGTAAATAAACAGACCTAAAGCTTGATTTGGTTGTAAAGGAGAACACGGTTGGAGTTTAATTGGGAATGGGGAATGCAATTGAGGTTGGACTGATTTTATATAGGCCAGAAGAAGTGGTGGGCGGTGGCATGGCAATGCAACGCCAGAATTCACTCCCACAAACATGCATTATGTCTCATCAGTTATAGAAGGTGAGGAGAGTACCAAACCATAACGTCAGAGCATATAGATCGGCAGAAGATAGGAATGGCCAGGATTGAATTTTCTAGCTAAGATTAGATGACTAAAATGATAGCGATGACGTAGCTCTCTATGGTTCTAAGTTTTATAGCAATCAATAATCGCTAGTGGCCTCCATCTATATAGGTATATGGGATTAAAAATAAAATTTGCTAACATACGGGTCTAACATGTCATACATAAACTTCTACCAAATTTTATTGCTATTGCAATCCAGACATACATTTTTCTTCTTCACTTTATAGCTAAACTTAGGCTAGGCCATAAACGAAACACATTTTATTGTCCATATTTCGATATTGCTCCAACTATAATATGGCTAAATTTTGACGGGGATTTCAGGATCAACAACCAAATAGATTCTAAGAATTAATAGCCTCGTGTTAGGGCCTGTTTGGATCTCATTTTCATATTGAGATTCTATATTGTAGATAGTGAATGTAGAATCCAAATTCTAGATAAAAAATAAAGGGTGTTTGGATCTCATTTTTATAGTGCATAGTGGAAAACTCCAAATAGTAGGTTTGAGGTAGATACTCATTCTAGAATCCAAAAGTTTGTATAATTCTCATTTTTCTTAGGAGTTCCAAAAATCCTTTACCTTTTGTAACACCCTAAATTTTACAACATTTTTTAAAATAGGGGAAATTGATTTGTTAAGCATTTTATGGGCATTTGAATTTAGGAAATAATAATTTTATTAGGAATAAAATCAAATATAGGTCGACAACCATGAATGTGCATACATGCCACTGCATACTATTTTGGATTGCTTGGTTTGAAGTCGGATTTCGAATTGAGTTGAAATTGCATTTTGAACTTGCTTTGAAGAAAAATTCGAAAAAGAAAATAATAACTTTCTTCTCCTCCTTCATTTTGGCCCGAAGGCCTGCTGTTGCCGCTGTGGCCTTCTCATCCCCGCGCCGGCCTACTTTGCTTCTTACCCGCTGAGGCCCGCTCGGCTTTGCTCTGGAGCCAGCCCAGCTCGCGCAGCCCAGCAACGCGCGGCCCTCCTGCGCTGCATCGCTCGGCCCAGCCGCTCCTGCTGACTACGCCTTCCCCCGCCGCTGACCAGCCGGGCCCGCTGGTCAGGCTCTTCTTCCTCGCGTCGTAACTGAGCCGGACACCGTCTCCGCACCGGTGCCATCGCATGAGTCCGCCTCGGCGACGCTCTCCTGGATGCCGTGCCGCCTAAGGAACCCCGCCCCATAAATAGCCGCCTATGCCGCCTCCCTATTCTATCTATCGCCCGGTTCTTCACCCCGCAAGTTGCAGCCGCCGCGAGCTTGGAGTACCACCGCCGTTTGTCGAGCACCCCGCTGCCATTGTTGGTTCCCGGTCCTCTGTTTCGGGTCCGGTGAGTTCGCCGTTCCTTTCTCTCTCTCCCTATACTTTTCTTTCGTTGAAACGTGCCCTAGAAGCCGTGTACCACGAGCTCTCGAAGCTGGCCATGGCGCCGCCGTGATTCCAGCCGCCGTCGGTACTGTGCCGGCGATTTCTTTTTTATTTCCGCTGGATCGATTCTCATCCGTCGGTTTCTAATCCGACGGCTCACAAAAGAAGATATCCCTTCGCTGCCTATCTTTCAAATACGCCCTTATAAATATTCCAGATTCAACCCGCGGTCCTTTGCGCGTTTTACAGTTTACGTTTCTTTCTTTTGAAAGCGTATTTTCTTTCGGATGGGCTGAAATACGTTTTCAATTATTTACATATTTGCCATTCAATTTGTTTTAACCGTAAAATCTTCGTTTTAACTCCGATTAGATCCATTCAAGTTGCGTTGGGTTTGTAATTAAGTAATCTACACGTTTACGCTACTGTAAAGTAGGTTTCCAACTTTTATAAATCGAGCTTAGATCTAATCTATTATTTGTCTATAGGAAATCTTGTTTAAACTATAACTTTTCCGTTTTAGATCCGATTTTTGTGATCTTCGCGTCTGTGTGTTCATAGCGAGACGTAGATTCGTTTTCCAAACTTTTCATCTTGATTTTTTGCTGTTGGTGTACTGTTCTAATATGTAGCCTTGTTTACTTTGTATGATTGCTCCTGGATGCTTGTATGTTGCTGTGGTTATCGAGTATAGACGGTGAGCAGTTCTCGGAGGATCAAGGGTACGACTTTGACGAGCAGGACCAGCAGGAGTACGTTGCTCAAGGCAAGTATAGCATGGGATCATCCTTGTTACCTATTCACTTTAATTCATTAAATCCATGTTGCATGTGTCTTCTTGTTAGGAATTTCCTAGAATTGGACTATTGCCTTGTCACCTATGGGTTATGCATATGGGTAGCTTTGCTAGAGCTTAGTTAAACCATGATCTTGTAACTTGACTAATGGTATATGCAATAAACATAAAATGTGACTTTTAGCAACATGGAAACAGGGGGCTGGAGTGTTTAACTACTTTCTAAATGCTTAAGATTCATCTCTCTAAGGACTTATCTGTAAGTGATCATCCAGGACTTATAGTACAGCTGTGAGAGCTATATAGCTCTGGCTTTAGCTCAGTATAAGGACTTTTTCTAGCTTGTTAGTGGTTATCTTTATTGGCGTAAGAATGACTTGTCGAATCGGGTATAGAGCGGCCTCTGGCCTTATGTGTATAGGCTGCGTGTCAATGTGCCATCGAGAAGGGGGGCTCTATATCTGTTTGTCCGAGTGAATCTAATGGCCCTAACTTGTTAGACGAACCTTTGAAAGGCTTCATAGTGACCCCTGCCTGCTCACCTTGGGAGTGTTTTGGGAGTTATAAACCTAGGCATATGGGAATCATGACTCACAGTGAAAGTGTACAACCTCTGCAGAGTGTAAAACTGGTATATCAGTCGTGCTCTCGGTCACGAGTGGCATTGGAACATTTATGGAATAGATGATCACTAAGTAATATCTGTTTATGCTATTCATTACATCATGTTTACATTTGATCATGTGTTCTACTTTGGGAACTGAAACACCTTGATGCTACTCATAAGCTAAAATTGTGACAACTAAAAGCTGACCGCTGTTAAGTCCTATGTCTAGCCTTTTGAGCCTCATGAACCCCTTGTTACACTTGTTAAGTACGACATGTACTTACGCTTGTTTATTTTCACTATTTGGATAAAAATCCCGGATGGATAACAGATGACCCTGAGAATGATGATTTCCCTGAGGACTACTAGACTTGTGGTCAACCAGTCGACGTCTCTGTGAATTGGAGCTTCCGCAATAGATCTTTTCATTATTTTCCGCTATACTTATGTAATAACTCTGTCTTATTCGTGATGTAATAAACATTGGTGATGATACTATTCATAATTTGTCGGCTTATGTGTGTGACTGATCCCTGGGCGCACATAAGGTTTTGCACCCCATTTTATCCTTAACATTGGTGATGAATAAAAGCTTTTCGATCTATTGTGATGCATCTCGTCAGGGACTTGGATGTGTTCTTATGCAAGAAGGTAGAGTAGTGGCTTATGCATCTCGGTAGTTGAGAAAGCATGAGTTAAATTATCCTACTCATGATTTGGAGCTAGCAGCAATGGTTAATGCTTTGAAGATATGGATGCATTATCTCGTTGGACATAAGAGTGACATCTATATTGATCACAAAAGTCTAAAGTACATTTTCACTCAGACAGATCTGAATATGAGACAGCGTCGATGGTTAGAGTTGATCAAAGATTATAATTTGGAGGTACACTATCATCCTAGGAAGGCGAACGTTGTTGTCGATGCTCTTAGTAGGAAGAGTTATATCAATGAGGTGCAAGTGACATCGATGTCAAGTGAGTTGTGTGCTGAATTTGAGCGACTTGAATTTAAGCTTTGTTACCAATGCAGTGGAGTTGGTGTTGGAGCCTAAATTGGAGCAAGAAATACGTAAGGGATAGTTACAGGATGCGAAGTTGAAGGAGATAGCAGAAAACATAGTGATTGGTAAGGCACCAGGTTTTAGTATGGATGACAATGGAACTCTGTGGTTTGGGAAAAGGTTGTGTGTGCCTGAGGATAAGGCTATACGAGAGGCAATTCTTTGTGAGGCCTATGAGTCTGCTTATTCTATTCATCCTGGAAGTACCAAGATGTATTTGGATTTAAAAGAGAAGTATTGGTGGTACGGACTCAAAAGAGATGTTGCTGAATATGTTGCTTTGTGTGATACCTGTCAGAGAGTCAAGGCTGAACATCAAAGACCTACAGGATTGTTACAACCAATGAAGATACCTGAGTGGAAGTGGGAAGAAGTTGGTATGGATTTTATAGTTGGGTTACCACGTACTCAGAGAGGATATGATTCAATCTGGGTAATAGTAGATCGGCTGACTAAGGTTGCCCACTTCTTACCGGTTAAGACTACCTATACTGGACCCCAATTGGCTGCGCTATACATGGAGAGAATAGTTTGTCTACATGGGGTTCCTAAGAAAATTGTGTCTGATTGAGGTACCCAATTTACATCTCATTTTTGGCAGCAAGTACATAGTTCGTTAGGAACCAAGTTGAATTTTAGTACAGCATATCATCCTCAGACGGATGGGCAAACTGAGAGAATTAATCAGATATTGGAGGATATGTTGAGAGCTTGTGCGTTGCAGTATGGTACAAGTTGGGACAAGAGTTTGCCTTATGCAGAGTTCTCGTACAACAACAGTTATCAGAAAAGTCTCAATATGGCACCTTTCGAAGCTTTGTATGGACGAAAGTGTAGGACCCCGTTGTTTTGGAATCAAACAGGAGAAACTCAAGTGTTTAGACCAGATGTTTTGAGAGACGCAGAAGAGCAAGTAAGGATGATCAGGGATAACTTGAGAGTGGCTCAGTCTCGACAAAAGAGCTATGCCGACACAAGAAGAAGAGAATTGGTTTTTGAAGTAGGTGATTATGTGTACTTGAAGGTATCACCTATGAGAAGTGTGAGAAGGTTTAACATGAAAGGAAAGTTAGCACCAAGGTATATTGGACCTTTCAAGATTCTAGAGAGACGTGGAGAGGTAGCTTATCACTTGGAATTGCCTGAGAGTTTGTCAGGTGTACACGATGTGTTCCATGTGTCTCAGCTAAAGAAGTGTTCGTGTGTACCTGAGGAACAGATACCGTTAGAGGAGCTTATAGTTAAGGAAGATCTCACATATGAGGAGTTTCCGGTAAGAATTTTGGAGACGACAGAAAGAGTTACAAGGAGCCGAGTCATAAAGATGTGCAAGGTTCAGTGGAATCGGTATACAGTAGATGAGGCTACTTGGGAAAGAGAAGAGGATCTGAGGAAAACATATCCACAGTTATTTGAGTAAGCATCGTCTGAATCTCGAGGATGAGATTCATTTTAAGGAGGGGTAGAATTGTATCACCCTAAATTTTACAACATTTTTTAAAATAGGGGAAATTGATTTGTTAAGCATTTTATGGGCATTTGAATTTAGGAAATAATAATTTTATTAGGAATAAAATCAAATATAGGTCGACAACCATGAATGTGCATACATGCCACTGCATACTATTTTGGATTGCTTGGTTTGAAGTCGGATTTCGAATTGAGTTGAAATTGCATTTTGAACTTGCTTTGAAGAAAAATTCGAAAAAGAAAATAATAACTTTCTTCTCCTCCTTCATTTTGGCCCAAAGGCCTGCTGTTGCCGCTGTGGCCTTCTCTTCCCCGCGCCGGCCTGCTTTGCTTCTTACCCGCTGAGGCCCGCTCAGCTTTGCTCTAGAGCTAGCCCAGCTCGCGCAGCCCTAGCAACGCGCGGCCCTCCCGCGCTGCATCGCTCGGCCCAGCCGCTCCCACGGACCGCGCCTTTCCCCGCCGCTGACCAGCCGGGCCCACTGGTCAGGCTCTTCTTCCTCGCATCGTAACTGAGCCGGACACCAGTCTCCGCACCGGTGCCATCGCAATGACTCCGCCTCGGCCACGCTCTCCTGGATGCCGTGCCGCCTAAGGAACCCCGCCCCATAAATAGCCGCCTATGCCGCCTCCCTATTCTATCTACCGCCCGGTTCTTCACCCCGCAAGTTGCAGCCGCCGTGAGCTTGGAGTACCGCCGCCGTTTGTCGAGGACCCCGCTGCCATTGTTGGTTCCCGGTCCTCCATTTTGGGTCTGGTGAGTTCAGTCGTTCCTTTCTCTCTCTCCCTATACTTTTCTTTCGTTAAAACGTGCCCTAGAAGCCGTGTACCGCAAGCTCCCGAAGCTAGCCATGGCGCCGCCGTGATTCCAGCCGCCGTCGGTACTGTGCCGACGATTTCTTTTTTATTTCTGCTGGATCGATTCTCATCCGTCGGTTTCTAATCCGACGGCTCATAAAAGAAGATATCCTTTCGCTGCCTATGTTTCAAATACGCCCTTATAAATATTCTAGATTCAACCCGCGGTCCTTTGCGCATTTTACAATTTATGTTTCTTTCTTTCGAAAGCGTATTTTCTTTCGGATGGGCTGAAATACGTTTTCAATTATTTATAGATTTGCCATTCAATTTGTTTTAACCGTAAAATCTTTGTTTTAACTCCGATTAGATCCGTTCAAGTTGCGTTGGGTTCGTAATTAAGTAATCTACACGTTTACGCTACTGTAAAGTAGGTTTCCAACTTTTATAAATCGAGCTTAGATCTAATCTATTATTTGTCTATAGGAAATCTTGTTTAAACTATAACTTTTCCGTTTTAGATCCGATTTTTGTGATCTTCGCATCTGTGTGTTCATAGCGAGACGTAGATTCGTTTTCCAAACTTTTCACGTTGATTCTTTGCTGTTGATGTACTGTTCTAATCTGTAGCCTTGTTTGCTTTGTATGATTGCTCCTGGATGCTTGTATGTTGCTGTGGTTATTGAGTATAGACGGTGAGCAGTTCTTGGAAGATCAAGGGTACGACTTTGACGAGCAAGACCAGCAGGAGTACGTTGCTCAAGGCAAGTATAGCATGGGATCATCCTTGTTACCTATTCACTTTAATTCATTAAATCCATGTTGCATGTGTCTTCTTGTTAGGAATTTCCTAGAATTGGACTATTGCCTTGTCACCTATGGGTTATGCATATGGGTAGCTTTGCTAGAGCTCAGTTAAACCATGATCTTGTAACTTGACTAATGGTATATGCAATAAACATAAAATGTGACTTTTTAGCAACATGGAAACAGGGGGCTGGAGTGTTTAGCTACTTTCTAAATGCTTCAAATTGCTCTCCCTAAGGACTTATCTGTAAGTGATCATCCGGGACTTACAGTACAGCTGTGAGAGCTACATGGCTCTGGCTTTAGCTCAGTATAAGGACCTTTTCTAGCTTGTTAGTGGTTACCTTTATTGGCGTAAGAATGGCTTGTCGAATCGGGTATAGAGCGGCCTCTGGCCTTATGTGTTTAGGCTGCGTGTCAATGTGCCATCGGGAAAGGGGGGCTCTATATCTGTTTACCAAGTGAATCTAATGGCCCCAACTTGTTAGATGAACCTTTGAAAGGCTTCATAGTGACCCCTGCCTGCTCACCTTGGGAGTGTTTTGGGAGTTATAAACCCGGGCATATGGGAATCACAACTCACAGTGAAAGTGTACAACCTCTGCAGAGTGTAAAACTGGTATATCAGCCGTGCTCTCGGTCACGAGCGGCCTTGGAACATTTATGGAATAGATGATCACTAAGTAATATCTGTTTATGCTATTCATTACTCATGTTTACATTTGATCATGTGTTCTACTTTGGGAACTGAAACACCTTGATGCTACTCATAAGCTAAAATTGTGACAACTAAAAGCTAACCGCTGTTAAGCCTGTGTCTAGCCTTTTGAGCCTATGAACCCCGTGTTACACTTGTTAAGTACGACATGTACTTACGCTTGTTTATTTTCACTATTTAGGATAAAAATTCCTGGATGGGTAACAGATGACCCTGAGAATGATGATTTCCCTGAGGACTACTAGACTTGTGGTCAACCAGTCGACGTCCCTAGTGAATTGGAGCTTCCGCGATAGATCTTTTCATTATTTTCCGCTATACTTATGTAATAACTCTGTCTTATTCGTGATGTAATAAACATTGGTGATGATACTATTTATAATTTGTCGACTTATGTGTGTGACTGATCCCTGGGCGCACATAAGGTTTTGCACCCCATTTTATCCTTAAAATTGGGTGTGACACCTTTGGAGCAAAGGATTTTGGCACAAGTTTTTTTTTGAGAAAGATTTTGGCACAAGTTAGTTAATAGAATCATTGCCATATACTTGGCCTCGTACAAAGCAATGGCTTGTCGAATCGGGTATAGAGCGGCCTCTGGCCTTATGTGTATAGGCTGCGTGTCAATGTGCCATCGGGAAGGGGGGCTCTATATCTGTTTGCCGAGTGAATCTAATGGCCCTAACTTGTTAGACTGAACCTTTAAAAGGCTTCATAGTGACCCCTGCCTGCTCACCTTGGGAGTGTTTTAGGAGTTATAAACCCGAGGCATATGGGAATCACGACTCACAGTGAAAGTGTACAACCTCTGCAGAGTGTAAAACTGGTATATGAGCCGTGCTCTCGGTCACGAGCGGACCTTGGAACATTTATGGAATAGATGATCACTAAGTAATATCTGTTTATGCTATTCATTACTCATGTTTACATTTGATCATGTGTTCTACTTTGGGAATTGAAACACCTTGATGCTACTCATAAGCTAAAATTGTGACAACTAAAAGCTGACCGCTGTTAAGCCTGTGTCTAGCCTTTTGAGCCTAATGAACCCCGTGTTACACTTGTTAAGTACGACATGGACTTACGCTTGTTTATTTTCACTATTTGGTTAAAAATCCCGGATAGGTAACAGATGACCCTGAGAATGATGATTTCCCTAAGGACTACTAGACTTGTGGTCAACCAGTCGACGTCCCTGTGAATTGGAGCTTCCGCGATAGATCTTTTTATTATTTTCCGCTATACTTATGTAATAACTCTGTCTTATTCGTGATGTAATAAACATTGGTGATGATACTATTCATAATTTTGTCGGCTTATGTGTGTGACTGATCTCTGGGCGCACATAAGGTTTTGCACCCCTATTTTATCCTTAAAATTGGGTGTGACACCTTTGGAGCAAAGGATTTTGGCACAAGTTAGTTAATAGAATCATTGCCATATACTTGGCCTCATACAAAGCAACACTCTATGAGAATATTGGTGCATTAGCTCCAGGTGAGGCCCAATGGAAACAAAATCGAATTATAGGCCGTAGCCCATGACCAGACCCAAAGGAAGACGTCCATGGGCCATGTGGCGCCGCTGCAGATTTCTTTCTGGCACGTTCAGTACTTCAGTTTCTGTAGTGCCTACCAAAGTCGTCGTCGTCGAGCCGGCTAGCTGCCAAGCCAAGCCAAGAACGCCGCCCCCAATCAAATGAAGAAACCAAATCTTGATCCTTGCGAGTTGCGACCATTTAAAGGATACTTTTACACCTACTCGGATAATAAGGTCACGCAGATGCAGGCAGCCGTCAGCAGAAGATGCCCTCGGCTAGAGTGCAGCGGCAGCAAATAAAAATCGTTATCCGGCCGGCCTTCACATGCGCCACCACCACCCAGCAATCCGCCAATCCGTGCCGTGATCCTTCCGATGCCGATCCCCACCTCCAATGGCAGGCGCCATCCGCTTCACATGATCTCACTGTCACACGCTTCGAGCCGCTTAGCTGTGAGCCCCTGCTTGGCTGCTTGCTAGACGCCGAGAACCTGAAGCCTGCCCGTTCTCTGATCCCTTGCACAGTCGCGGTGCACGTGCCTCTCGATCTGCCATCCTCTCGCTCGCCTTCTCTTCTTGGCCCTGTATCGACTGCTGCTGAGCACAGACCACGGTCTCGCATACTCGGATGGCGACAATGTCAGGGCGTCTTCTTGCCCGGACGTCCTCGTCCAAGCGCCAGCAGCTCAGCTTTGCTGTTCTCCTCCTCGTCCTCTTCCAGAGCTCGTGCTGGTGCTGCTACGCGGCGACGGTGGGTTACAGTTACAGCGAGCAGGAGGGCGACCGGGTGGCGTTCCTCCCCGGGCAGCCGAGGAGCCCTCCGGTGTCGCAGTTCGCCGGGTACGTCACCGCGAATGAACACAACGGGAGGGCGCTCTTCTACTGGTTCTTCGAGGCTCAGACGTCGCCGGCGCACAAGCCTCTCCTGCTCTGGCTCAATGGAGGTTCTTGCTTCAGCTAGTTTTTTTTTTTTCTTTCTTTACTTTTTTAGTTTGGATGTTAAATTTTCCACGAGGCAGGAATTCAGAGCATGCACAATGAATGACAGACCAATCGATGTATTCCTTGTGTCTAGTTCACTGTAAGTAGTTAGCTCATGCTCTGCAATGGTAGTAACCTGCAATGTGCAGGGGTCATTGATCAGGAATACTAGCAGTGCTCTGGACCTTGGCCTGTCCTACGAATGTTTTGTGCAAATTATCTTATTGTGCTTGCAGTTCTCTGCATTCTTCAGGAAAAGTTAATGTACAAACTATATTTCTGCATAACATGCAGGACCTGGTTGCTCATCAGTTGGGTACGGAGCTGCTTCTGAGTTGGGGCCTCTCAGAGTCACCAGACACGGGGCAGGGCTTGAGTTTAACAAATTTGCGTGGAACAGAGGTGCCTGCACCAACTTTTTCATTTTTAGATGGCAAAAGATCACTGCAATATAACCAAGCAAAACTGATAAGTACCTTTTATTGCTCTTGCCAGAGGCCAACTTGCTCTTCCTGGAGTCTCCTGTTGGGGTTGGCTTCTCCTACACCAACACATCCTCTGACCTCACCAAACTGGATGATGCTTTCGTAGGTACTTCCAGTATTCTTTAGGGAGTTTGTCTTTGCTTCGTCATTGTTTTCAAAATGTTTAAGATGTGTGCGTGTGGTGTCATTTTTTGTTTTGTTTTGTAGCTGAAGATGCATACAGCTTCCTAGTAAATTGGCTCAAGAGGTTTCCGCAGTACAAGGGCCGCGAATTTTATATCTCCGGGGAGAGCTATGCAGGTAATTCATGACATTCCTTTATCCAAAAAAAGGTAATTCTTGACATGGGCTTACCATACCAAATACTAATAGTTGTTTTGTGATTGTCAACAAAGAACAATGTGGTGTATTATTTTTCACGTAAGAAAACATAGTTGCCCTCGGAACCATGGTCTCTAGTGTTAAGTTAAAACGTGGCAACCCTTGAAATTCTACATTCCAGTATTCCTACTGATTAAAATCTGGAAACTGTTCTGACGCTGAAAGTTCGGCTATACGTGTCTTTTACAAGTCCAAATTTTGATCACTACTGATAAGGTCCAGGAAAGGAAGGCGTAAAATTAGTTTTATGTTCAAGCATATGAATCTCTTCCTACAGAATCTCTTCCAGTTTACAAAATGTTAATGGTGGGTAAAAGTGCACTGTGTACATTTAGCATTCTACTTTAGTGTGACATCTCATTTTCCCAAAGTAAAAACTTCATTACCGCAGGTTTCAGATTCCATGCCTTCTTTCTATAAAGACACAGGAATTTAAGGTTTCTTCATACCACGTCATTAGGCCTTTATAGGTTGTATGGCATTACGGGAATGTCCACTGGCCATGGTATCTTTGATAGTGCACAAATTCGTGGAGCAAAACAATTCCTTTTCCTCTGCGCATCACTCAAAAAGAATCTTGAATGAATGCAGGTCACTATGTGCCACAGCTTGCTGAACTTGTCTATGACAGGAACAAAGGCAAGAGCAACACATACATCAACCTTAAAGGTTTCATGGTGAGAATCTAAAGAAAGAATCCTTTGACTACCGAATCTAGCCTTCTCCTTCTATTTGACAATTAGCTGATAGTGACAAGGTAGCTAAGAAGTGAATAGCAATTTTATTTATGCTTTACATGTGAGAAACATTATCTATTTCTTGAAAATGTACTTGTATCTGTAAAAATTACCAAAAAAAAAGGGCACTGCCACTTCTCTGTAAGACTGTAACTATAATTGTGCTCCACTTTCATGAAACAGTTCATAGAAATGTAAAGTTCTAGTAGGAAAAATGTTCTGTGATGCTTACAAAATAATTTCAAAGCGTTACATGTTGTAACAATTGGATTGTCCCATTGTAGGTCGGTAATCCACTAACTGACGATTACTACGACTCGAAGGGGCTGGCTGAATATGCTTGGAGCCACTCAGTAGTGTCAGATGAAGTTTACGATCGCATCAAGAAGGTCTGTGATTTCAGGATCTCAAACTGGACCGATGATTGTGATAAAGCCATGAACACTGTGTTCAGCCAGTACCAAGAGATTGACATTTACAACATCTACGCACCCAGATGCAATCTTCCTCCGTCATCAGCTGCACTTGCTGTTGATCAAGAATTCGTAGCTAACGATCAGGTGAGCAACAGTTAGCTCAAAGTATATGCTCTGTTCTGAACTCCTGACGCTTTTTCTTACATGGTAGGAACGTTTCAGGAGAAGGATTAGGATGTTCTCGGGATATGACCCATGCTATTCTTCGTATGCTGAAAAGTACTTCAATAACGCAGATGTGCAGAGAGCATTCCATGCAAATGTCATTGGAACTCGAAAATGGCAAGTTTGCAGGTGAATCACCCTCAATTTGTTGTGACGAATGTCTTTACATAGTGCTTATATTTCATTGAAAACTGAACAAAGTAGTAATTAGGGAAACATTGGCATGGTTAAACTTTATAATTTATTAGGAAAAATTAGGCAGAGTTAGACATGAATGTGAATTTGACTTACTTTTATTTTCATGTACCATGCAGTGATTCAATTTTAGGGTCATACAATTTTTCGGTACTTTCCATCTTACCAATCTACTCTAAGCTTATCAAAGCAGGATTGAGGGTCTGGCTCTACAGGTATGAATATGATTCCTCTTAATCATTTCTCAGTCCTCCTATTGTTACAGAATATACCCTGTTCTTACTTATCCATGTACAGATATTTTACTCTTGGAAAACACTTGCTGAACCTTTCTGAAACATAATACTGTACTTGTGATCTCCGGTAGCTTAAGCCTTTAGAGTAGATTTTATCAGTGTTGGCGACTCAATGATAATTGAGTCTAATCCTCCATGCAGTGGGGATGCAGATGGTAGGGTCCCAGTGATCGGATCGCGGTATTGTGTGGAAGCCCTGGGCCTGCCTGTTAAGACACAGTGGCAACCTTGGTACCTGAACAAACAGGTCAGGAGTTCTGACTATTTTCCAACTGTTACCTTTGATACTGTTGTCAGTTTTGTATTATGGTACCATTAATGTGGAGGACATGTACAATATTGTAGGTCGCGGGAAGATTTGTGGAGTACCATGGCATGACAATGGTGACAATCAGAGGAGCTGGTCATTTGGTGCCCCTCAACAAACCTTCAGAAGGTCTCGCACTTATCGACACATTCCTTCAGGGCAAACAGCTTCCCACACACAGATGACAAGAGTGTTTAGGGTTGTGATGAGGGTTATTTTTATTTCAAAAACAAAATCTCAAGGATTGGACAACTTATGTGCGCCACACACGAGCTAATTAGTAAGCATTTCATTTCCAGTTGCTGCATGAATTGGGTTGGTTACAAATAGAGCCATACTCAACTGGATACTGGTTACATCAATCTTAATACCGGTTATCCCTTCTTACTTATTCAGCATATATCATTCTGGTAGCAGCCCTCAGTTATTTTTTGCCGGAAGTTGTGTGTCGGAAAGGAAGGATTTGATTAGCACAAGTGCCTCTGCTGGCTTATCTTGAGGAACTGTATGACCTGCTCCTCTGACAGTGGCCATGGTCAGCCCTTCATACTCAACATACCTTCCAGCAACCTGTAATGAGTTTCTTTAGCATCCTTTCAATACCAATGACCAATGCATGAACTCTGAAATGCAGTTTTCAGCTTACATGAAAAATATTAAATGAATAAATATGGAAAGTTTTGGGCTTGTAGTAGGGTGGCCGACCTGATTTTTTAGATACCATGGTTGCCACTGTGACTTCATAGGAAGCCCAAGTGCGTCTACCCAGTAGCGGGATCCAATAACCGGAACCCTGCCATCCACATCTCCGCTGTAAAAGAGTAACTATAATGAATTTAATTTGATCAATATCCAAACATGCACAAAAACAGGCCCCAAGTGCATGTCTAGCAGTTAGGACTTCATCCATGCATCCAAAATACAAGGACTTCTAGCGTTTAAATTTTATCCCAAATATAAAGACATTTGAGAACCCAACCCTACATAAGCTAATCCTCGCAACATGCTACAAGTTAATTTTATCCCGACCAAGAGTGTTATCGTCTAGCAATCTCAATCTCAATATTACTAACTGGAGGTCTCTAACAGCGCATTCCCATGTTAATTCTCACGATGCATTGAAAAAGGATAAATTGTAGAAGTTCTCATAAAAATAAGAGAGACCTGGCCATCAATTGTAGACTCTAATCACCATGGACAATAATAGAGATCTATTTTATTTTCTAAAGATTTACTGACATTATTTACCATTATGAAAAAAACAAAATGGAATCCCTAAATCAGTGTCCAAAGTACCCAACTCTCATATTATAAAGCATATTCTAAAGTAACCTAAACTTGTAACTAAATTACCCATATCACAATTAGTAAGTAAACTAAATATTATCTCAAATCTAATCTAAATTAGCAACATATTTTTATATGATATTATGGAAAAAAAGGTTTTAAATAGTCATAAGGTATGCCTATATATTTCTAAGTTACCCACTTGTATCACTAGTAATAGATAAAAACTAACTTAAATGTACACAATGCGCCATTATATAGATCAAATATACATGCATACATGAGCAACAAATACATATACTTATGTTTTAGCAATAATGACTTATATACTAATGGCACTAACATTTCATTTGAAATATATTCCATAATAATAATAAACTTTGTAAGTTATTACTTTAGATAAATATATTTTTTTTACAAAAAAAATCATTATTTATCTATATTAATAGTATATTTGTAAGAACTCTATTTTTGTTAAAAAACAATATTACATATATAATTCTTTGATAGAGGAAATTAATAAATATCTTGAGTAACGGAGGAGGTTAGTTCAAACCAAAAGGTGCCCTGGTTTTTCAGATTCAATTTGGATTACACAATCATTTTTAGACTTAAATATCAAATATTCTTTTGAGGTTAGCATTGTTCTACAATCTTGAGCGCCATTGTGTAGGCTTAAATGACGTTTTTATGCCATTGTGGTAATTAAGGGTGCAGTCTATAAGCTATGATCCTTATTCTTAATAAAGTACAAAATGAGTTTTTATTAAAATATACATATACAGATAAATATTTTGTAGGAACTCATAAATCAAAAAATTAAAATTCAAATCTAGATCTATGTTATGACAAAGGCAAAGCATGCAAAGAAGAGCCACCTGTAATTTAATCTAAAGTTTCAATGAAAAAATATTTAAATAAAAACATAGAGATCATGCATAAGAAGAGAAACTATAGATATGATGAAGAAACTACAAAGATTCTAGCCTAAGTAGTAGTAGAAATTGATAGACTAGTTAAGCCAATTAGTCGCAAACAAGATTAGCCCCATCATTGGGCCACAATTAAGCCAAATAAGAGTGGTCCCGGATGTTTAATAAGCACTGCTACAAAACATACATATACTTGTAGGTTCCTGTGGGTACTGTGGTATCCCAAATATTTAATGATATTAAATAATTTTGAATGGAGACAAAATCAACATCCAAATTATAATAGCCGAAGAGATCTACAACTTTGTAGTTGTTTTTTTTTTATTTGAGATTATTTAAAGTGTCAAATATATACAATACAAGATCCATAAATGTGTAGTTAAGATAATAGCGTCGGTTATATAGTCACGAGTTGTTGCGTAGTTGAGATAATAAAGAAGGCTATGGATGAGGCTGTATGTCATTGGTCTGAATTATGAGAAACACACTTTCTTTTTGTAACTATTAGTGCCTATATGTGCTTGAACCCATTATCACTACCGGTTTGGAATAGGCAATGATGCCCTGCTTGTCCACTGCCGGTTATAGTCAGTTTGGAAGCAGTAGCCATAGTATATTAGTATTCCCTTGTTGCCTAATCTATCCTAATCTTTTCAGAAATTCTTATACTTTGGGCCGGATAGAGGGAATAATCTATCCAAGTTATGTTGTTCCATGCATAAAGCAAGCAGGTGAACTGCATATATTACCTGTAGACCCAAATTCTTAGTCCAGCCTTAATAAGCTTGGAGTAAATAGGAAGAACAGAAAAGACCTCCATGTCGTAGAAGTCAAAAATTGGATCACTGAAACAAATTGTACGGCATATTCTATCTGATTAGTAGGGCATGCATCTCAAGGAAAGTAATAATAATGCTTTTATATTATTATGTCACCTGCAAAGACTCCATGTTCTGTCCTTGATCCGTCCACTGGTATTAGCATTAAGTGATTTCTGAACATCCATCCTGTTGAAGTAAGCTTCAATGTAGTTGGAGTAGCACGGATCGTATCCTGAGTACATCCTCAATCGTCTCTTGGACTTGTTCTAAAATTTGCATCCAGTTTATCTTCAGTTCCTAACTACAATACATTTCCTCTAGTTGCTGTACCTGCTAATGTATCAGCATGAGTTAATGAACACCTCACTTACCTTGGCTTCCTTTTCTACCGCGCTGCTGTCAGAACTAGACGACGACGACGACAGTGCTGATCCATCTGTGTTGCACTTGGGTGCGTACACGTTGTAGATGTCAATCTCATTGTACGTGTGGTATAGAAGGTCCATTACATGACCACATTCTGTGGAAGTGGGTGAGAGCTTGAAGTCACAAACATTTTTTACTCGCTCGTAAAATTGATCTGAGATGACTGAATGGCTCCAAGCGAACTCGACTATTCCCGTGTAGTCATAGTAATCATCAGTCTCTGCATTGCCGACCTATCAAGTGTATGTAGGTAAATTTTAGTTCTCAGCTCTTTCATACCTTATTACTTGTTGGAGCAAGGAAAAAAGCAGTAATCAATGTAAAAAAAAAAACAAAGAATCAATGCACTTGAACAAAACTTGCACCTACAATCTCTGCAATACAATATGATACATAGCACAATGATTTGAAATGAAAATAACTGCCATAAATTTAATATTTTCACCTGAAGTAAAAGAGTGAGATGGACGTGTGGTTTCTAATCACTTACAATAAATCCTTTCAAATGGATTTGCTGATTCGCTTCAAGGTGCTTGTTGTGCTCATACACCACTTCTGCAAGCTGTGGAACATAATGCCCTGTTGCATCAAAGTTGGTCAGTTTCTTAATCATAAAAATGCTATCACATATGTTTCACACATATATTGGTGGTTGTTGCTTACCGCATAGACCCTCAATTTTCTTGTGCTTGGCCAGTAGGATAACCACCATACTTGAAAACTAATACTTTTCCCCATATATTTTGTTGTCTTATTGCACACACTACTTTTCCTACCATGTCAGCCTAATATCATTATTTGTTTTTTTCCTTTTCAGTAACAACAAATTAAAAGAAGCATTAATTTTCTACAAAATTAAAAGAAGCATGCATTCAGCTGATTATATTCCGACAAGTCAATCGTATTTTTGAACAGAATAATTCCCGTCAACTTGGCTCCGCACCTAACAACAGTAGTGGGACTGTTTGGAATAGGGTCTGCATGTAGTTTAGGCTAACAACCTTTTTGACCAGGGAATAATAGACAGTGGAAAGATAGAATTTATTCGATCCTATTTTGCACGCTTACACTACTGATCACTATAGAAAGGCGGTATCCTTTCATTTTGGCCTTGGCCTCGGCCTCATTCAATCTTGCAATTTCTTTGCTGGGAGAAAGGGAGCTGTCTGCCTCCTTATATTATATTACCTGCATAGCTCTCTCCTGATATGTAGAAATCATGGCTCTTGTACTGTGGAAACCTGTTGAACCAGTTCACTAAGAAGGTGTAGCTATCCTTGGCTGCATCATTTTAAAGTTTTAATCAACAAACAGAGCAGCACGAGTTTAATTAGCTTTCTTTTTGTTAAATAATACGAAGTGAAGATTAATACCG